>NW_009207441.1:13689-33776 GCF_000690835.1 Fulmarus glacialis
GCAGGTTAATATGATGGCCCTTAGGCCAGAACATGGTGAACGCAGAGGATGCCGAGCACTAGGCAGTGCAATGTCAGATTAAAAAAGTATTTCTACTATAGCCATAAACCTACTGCAAATACAATTTCACAAGAAGGCAGATCATCTCAATTTTGATGTTCCTGCATAGATCAAAGGAAATGAAGGAAACGTATTACAGGCAACTAACCATATCATTGCATCAGATTAAAATATTCGTATTCTCTACTCCAGTTACTATGTAGTTTTTCTTTAAACTTCTGGAACTCTCCCTCTCAGGGAAAAAACACTAGAATTATGTGCAATTCAACATTTTTTCCTCAGTACAGCCAGATATATTTTTTGACACTTCTGTTAAGGTTTGTTAGAAGAAGCCAAAAATATTTTAATCATGAAAGGATTTGATCATTATTCAAAAATTGTCTAGACTCATTATCTATTGCTTTTTTTTAATCCCATGTTTTCCTTAATGGGGAGTCCAGATCATATTTCTTTCACTACCACTATCAAAAATTTTGTCTTAATGTGAGTATTTGTTTAAAATAGTATCCAGTAAATCAAGGCAAACAATTAACATTTTCATAAAAAACAGAATTAGAAGTGAATATCTCACAAAATTAAGTCTAGCAGCATTTTGAACAGAAGGCATGAAGAGGAGGTTTTTTATTCTCCAAGTTTTATTTTACTTATTTTTAGGTGCAGTATGCCTCTTCAATGCAAGTTCATAAGCAATGCCTTGAGCAAGGATCAGAGTTCAGGACTACTTAATCCCCCAAAGGTACACCAAATGCTGAGGTATAGATTCCATCTTTCTTATTCTTGTCTCTGACTCTTCAATTCTTGCTAAGCAATGATATTGCCTCAATAGGAGGGACAGGTTGGTTCTCCTGCCAAGAATAGTCTACTCTAGTAGAGTTGGAGCAGTTTGTGAGATAGAGTGATTTCCAGGACCACCTTCAGTTTCTTCTGTTTCTGGCAAAGTAATGAAGACCACTCTTGAAATTCTGTGTAGAACAGTGACCTTGTCCTAAAAAATAAAAATAGAAAATATAATGCAAATGTTGAGATTTCATATCAGCGATCTTATTAATTATAGTTTGAATAACTATGTTGCTTCCCTTTGGACACAAAGACATGAACATCAGCTTTGCATCAACTTCTTGTTTCATATGTTGGTGGATTTACTTATGTCCGTGAGGAATAAGAGATTTTTTTTTTTTTTTAATCAAAAGATTGCTAAAACCAAGATGCACTCAAATCAAAATCAAAACTAAAGCACTCAAATAGCATCCTGAACCTGACCAAGCGTGACTGTAATTTTTAAAGATGCAAACTTGACAAAGAAGAATTAATGAATACTTTTATTTGCATATAAATACCACCTGTCACATAAAGTTCACAGTACTAGTTTAGGTGGGATATCATTAGTTCTCCAGGAAGCAGCAAAAAGTAGGGAAAAGGGAGTTGAAGAAAGTAGGTTGTGATGAAAAGGCTTTGGGAGCATGCTTTAGCTCATCTCAGCTGCATTAACAATCTACAGCTGTAGTAGATTTGTCCTTATTTAGTTACATTCAAGAATAGAGAATTCTATAAAAAGTGATTGATTTCCTTTTAACCTGAAAACTGTCTGGCATGAGGACTACTCTTTCTGTTCTGTTTTGATTATACATCTAGTTCAGTCAATGTCTGGGATCCCCAGGTACTATTGCAGTAAAATAAATAATCATTGTAAGAATGACTAAATTATTACCATTTCTTATCAAAGCTTTTAGTGAAAGAATGGCTCTGTAGGTAATTTAAATATGATAATGATCTGAAGAAGGGGCTAAGAAATGCAAAAATAATAGATGACGCGAGAGTAAAGAGTGGAAGGAATTTTAGAATTACCACCTATATTGGGAGAACATATATGAACTGTTCACATATCTTATTTCAAAACTAATTTCATTCAAGGTAAAACAAACATACAGTTCTAGCTGTCATTAGGGACAGCTCGATGAAAACACCTATGTAGCATTTAGCAATGTGTAGGAAAGTGCCATCACACCTACAGAAGGAGAATACATGGGAGATGTTAGAGAATAAAAGAAGGTTAAATCATTTGGATTAAGGAAATTGTATGGAATACTGACTTCAGCTCTGCTCACCCTATTTCTTTCCTGCTCCTCCTCCCCTCAGAAAAAAATAAATGATTGAGACCCACAGGGTCAGCTATAATTCTCGTAGAAGGCGGACTCATGTAAACTAAAATCTGGATGAGGTGAAATTATTTGAAATTTTGTTTAGGTCAGAGGGAAGAATGCTGGAGACAGGAGATGGGGGCAACAATTAGTAGCTGTTGCAGAAAAGAAGGTTGGGCAGATACTTCTATTCATTCCCTTTTAATAGGACACAAAAAGAAATTGAATTATAATACACATGAAACTGTTTAAAAAGAAATCCTTTTATACAGTGTATAATTAACCCGAGGAACTTGTTGCTATAATGTATTGGTAGAGAAAGAAGCTTAATAGAGCTAGAATTAACAAAAGACTTTCACAGGGATAATAAGGGCAACTAGGATTCAAAATATTGCTGAAAATAGTTCAGGGGATAGAAATGGTTTTGCTTTGGGACACAAGAGAAACACTAGGTGATGTGTTTAAGAAGTCTCCTTGCACAGAGTTTATCCCACACTGCGTTCTTGTGCGGTTTACTATAAGCTGGAAAGCATGGAAAACATTATACTGGTTGTTAGTGGAGGTGGGATGCTTAATCTCATATGGACTACAGTCCCCTTCTGATGATACCACCCTCTTCTAGATCTAGGTGGAAAGTTTTTTGGATCTAAGAATATCTAGGGTTCTTAACCTTCTTTTTAAGGGTCAGGACTGGAGAATGGTGAATAAAATGCGCTTGTTTCTGTAACAGTGGTTTCACCATTTTAGCAGTGAAAGAATTAAGGGAATAGGAAAAGGAAAGAGTTGGTATGAAAAGGAGAGGTAGAAAATAGTAATTTACCATTCTTTTACTTATATGGAAGAAACAAACAAAAAAACCCCCAAACCTATATATCTCAATAAAATCAGACCTGTCTCTTGAATATGTCTTATCATAGGTCTAGTTAAGTACAATATATCAATGTTATGTAGATACTGTTCCGCAAATGCAAATATCAATTTACAATTCTGTTCAGGTATACTGAAAAAAAAATAGGGTTGGAAGAGATCAGAAGGTGCCTTGTACATCTCCTTACCTCAATGCAGTATCAAAACTACCTAAATCATACCTGACAGGTGTTTGTAAACACTTCCACTGAGAGATTTTACAATCTTCAGTGCTTCAGCCTCCTCACTGTTTAAGGAATTTCTTTCCTAATGTCTAATCTAATTATATTGCAATTCTATTACATTTTAACTGGCTTCCAATTATCCTTAATTTGTAGAACTTGCCTTAGAATGAACATAGTTCGAGACTGGCTCTTTCTTAAAAAAAAAAAAAAAAGGGGGAAAAAAAACCCCAGCAAAACTTACTGATTAAAATGGTAATCTTGTAAATATGAATGGCGTGGAAAGCTATTCAGTGTTGTCTTACTCTGAATGCAATTCTGAGGAATGTCAAGTTGTGCCTCCCACTCCAAAAAGGATTAACTCTGTAACAAACATTAACGATTTTAGAATCAGTGGTGATGAACTGTTTCACTGCTTACTGACATGACAGAAACAAGCAACCAGTGTGCTAGCCCTCAGTCTCCTCGGTGCTTTTCTGAGTGAGAAGTTCTAATTGGCTCTATACATCTGCTAACGTTTCTGAACGTCCTCTACCTACTTTTTAGCTTATATTTTCAGTACAAAGTTATGTAGAACACTGAAAATTAAAAATGCAAGGATATCATAAATCGAAAAACTGAATATTGAGCTATGTATTAGAATGAATATTGCTAAAGGTAATATTATTTTTCATATTTGATTCAGTAGAAATCTTTTTTTTTTTTTTTTAGTCTATCTGCCAAGTTTTCTTATTTATTACACAACAACAACACAGAATTCAGTGAGTTTGTCCCAGGTCCCATGTTTGAACTTATGATGATGTTGTAGGTTTTGATTGTAGCTGGTGATGTGAAATGTAGAAAAGCTACATGAAACATGGAACAGGGACCTGGGTTGCAAATTCAGCAATGATAGGTGGCCATGTCACTGTTACTGTGCCATCTGTTACACAGGGTTTCTGCTGAAGGGGGTGACTGGGGTCAGAGAGAACTTCTGAAGGTGGACAGTGCTCCCTAGAGCCACAAAGACTGGGAATCACCTTATTTTTCCATTTATGCTTCTCTGTGTAAATATTTTTAACGTGGGTCTTGCTTTCCAGACTCTTACTTGGTGAAAGGCTCAAGCAAAACACAACTTTTTGATAAGATGCTTGCTGATGTGTTGAGAGTGAATTCTGCTCCTGCTCCACGTAGTCGTCCTTGCTGATGATTTAATCTCTTACTACCTCGGCTTTGAGCCTGTTACGATAAGGACACAAATTCCGATTCTAATCTGTTAATCACCTTACCTGCCTGAAAGATAAAACTATCAGGACCTCTTCATAGATGTACACCCCGAGTTCTTCCAGAATGGGTCCCAGTTTCAGCTAGATCCTGGATGCTACAATAATAAAAGTAGCAGTACATATTAAAATAAAACACATTTTAAGTGGTTTATGGCTGTTGTGTTTTCCAGTAATGATAACTTTAAGGTACAAGCCATTTGCTATTTCTGGACATGGGAGAAAGGAGTTCAAATTCTAACAGTATGGAAAACTGTCAACTTAGATTCCTAAGCTGCAGAAAATGTTACCCCTGCTGCAGTTTTACTAGAGTAAAGAGAAAAAAAAAAAAAACACAATAGACTGAACAGAAAACAAATCCTTTTTCCGTCTGAGTATTTTGCAAGGAAGAATTTGAGTGTGAAATGATGACAAATTGATTGTGCTTGTATAGCTAGTGCAGTATTTCATTGCACAGTCTGTTGTTCTGCTCTGAGATCAGCCGTTTAGAGTAAACGTGTTTGATACTGCTTGCCCACAATGCTACCAGAATCTGTACTGAGAAACAGAAAATGCATTAGGGAGTTATGTGTTTTCCAGCTGGGGTATGAATCATAGTTTCAGGACTTGTGTTTCTAAAGAGAGTTCAAAAACAAGGCACGACAAAGAAAGTGAGAAACCATAATATGAACCTTTAGCTCCTAAATCTTCTGAATTTCAGGTTCTGAGCAGATTCTTGCATCAATATGAAGATTACTAGCATTTAGCTGTAGTTGGTTCAGTCTCTGCTTTCATAGTCATGAATCAGAATGTGTGGTGTTCCTAGCTGAACTTCTATGCTTCTGTACTTCACAGCAATTAACATCTCTGACATTGTATCTCAAGATAAGATGCTCATCTCAGAAGACTGGTAGGAAGTGAAATGCAATCTGTCATATTTAAGTCAGCTTTTTGATGATGACCCATTCTAACAAGCACAAAGGAAGTCCATTTCTTTCCAGTTCCTAACCTCATGTCTTTGTAATTTACATAATAATTGGCACGTTATCAACAATATCGCCTGAGTATCTTTGGACTTCACAGGCTTTTGGAGAACTAATTAGCTAGAGATAACTACTCCCAGTCAACTTGGAAGAGTGGGATGCAGCTGTAGTATGCACACATTTTTAATGTGCCTTTTTTAGTTAGACTTTATATGTGAGGCATTTAAGGAATGACAGGGAAGGGGAAGGTCTGTGAAGGTCTGCAAGTTTCTCATGAGCATAGCTTAGCCTTGTGTTCATGCTCTGTGCCAAAACCTGCGTTAGCAGTTGCATGAGTTTGCTGTCCCATTACTCACACAGCGGTTGCATTTGTCCTTTGCTCATTCAAAACGAGCAGATACCTGAGTGCCACTCTGTGCATGATATCATGAATGCCAAGCCCCATTCCTTCTATGCCTTACCTATCAAGAGGGTCCTGGTGGTATCTGCTAGAAGCCCTTTCCTTACTGATCCAATCAGTAGATAGTTCTTTTGCTAACAGTATTAGTTGCACCTTTAGTTCCAAAAAGCATCAACTGCAGGGTCAAGGAGGCTTCAAAAAAGGCCAGCTGTCCCCTGTATTGTTGTGTTGAGGACTAATCACTTACAGCAGTGGGGACTTCTGAAAAGCACACTCTCACTCTGGAGCAGGCATGGCTGGAAATGTTACCCTAACTGTAGCCCTAGTGCTTCCCAGAGGAATGAAAAAGGTTGTTGTCAGTGAAAAGTTTCCGAATGAGATTAAAAAAACAGCTCAGAAGCCATCCAGTGTTTTTCTACTGTTGTTCTAGATTAAGTGTTCAAAGAGAGTGTTTCCATAGAGAAATACAAATCTAGATGTTAAGAAATATTTAGAGAAAGTTACTTTTCTTTTTTTGGTTTTATTTCTTTTAAATTGTTGAAAGAAGGCAGTGACTCCAGAAAGTCCTGGGCCTTCTCAAGTTCCACCTTTCATCAACATGGAGGGAGCTAAAGGGAATGGAGTTACAAATCGATGCATGGCTTTGCAGTGGTGTTGTAAAAATATAAACAGACTTGTGGCAATATTTGTTCTAATTAGACAACTTTCATCTATGTATTCATTTACTGCTTTACACTGAACCACTGTTCACTTGAAAACGAGCATCATAGAGCTGACTTGAAATAAGCAGTGCTAGTGTTTTGTGCATCCTAAACAAAAACAGTTCAGTCACTCTGGGTTTAGGATTTCTATCACTTCTTTCATGTTATCTTCTTGCCAGCAGAAGCAAAGAGAGGCTCTGAAGGAACTTTACATTTTGACAAGCAATCTAAGCTATTACCCAGCCTGAAAAGTGATGGGAAGATGGGCGTGGGAAACTTGTTTTTCCTTTAAGTAAGGGTGAATGTCAGGAATGCTCTTGATAGTTGACAAATGGCATTCAGTCAAAGCAGTGGTTGGAGTTGCTAAAAGTCATTTCAGTTATTTCAGTTGTGAAAATAATGTAAAGCTGTCATTGTCTTTATGAGGTAAAGGCCAGCTAGAGGATGTGCTGCTGTTGTCTGCTATATGGACTGTTTGCATAAATACGTATTTTCAAAGAACATTAAAATTCAGCTAAGTAAACAATATGCAATATGTTCTGAATTCTGGTAGTGTCAGTGCAGGTGGGGTAGCTGTAGTATGCCACAGGTGAAGAAAAAACCTGTGTAAGTAGATTCTCTGAAGTCTGAGTTTGGTCAATATAATTTACTCTATTTTTTACAGAGTAGAGAATATAACCAAATTCTATAAAACGTGTAGCTTAATGAAAAACATTGTAAAGGCTTCTGTTCATTTTGAAATATTTTTTCTTTTGGTGAGTATTGATTTCACTGAAAAACCTACTGAAATTAAACTACTTTTAAAAAGAGAAAACTGAGAAGAAATTAAAAAAAAAAAAAAAAAAGGGAAAAATGACAACAATGTTTTTTATTGGCCCAAATACTTGGATTGACCTAAAAATTTCCTATCAAGTTGCCAGGAAATATTTTTATTTCCCCCGCCCCCCTTTTTCTAATTGGTTCAATCACCAGCAACAATGACTACACTTCCTGTTAATTCTGTAGCACATTTCCATAGGGGTTGTTTGCCTCTTTGTGAAAAAGTATAAATTATCCTTTTATAAAATCTCTTTGTGTGATAATGGGGAAACCAAAACTTTATTTTGACTTCAATTCTCATGTGTGTAATATGGCGAGGGGAGCTATGTTATTTTCTATGTAACATTCACCTTTTACATTTCTGATATCTCGTGGTCTGAGTATGATCATATTTTGTATTATTTTTTTATACTAAAAAAGTAAAGTGAGAATTTACAAATAATGTTCCAGGGCAAAATGTATCCATTAAGAAGTGTTTCTGTAGTAGAACAATAAATTCTGCTGAAAAAATACTTTTTTTTTCTCAGAATGCTAATTATTTAGTACAGACTGTTTTTCGTCTTATGTAGAGAATTGGGGTTTTTTCCATGTTCATTTAAGCCATGCGGGGATGTCAGCTGATCACAATCCCAAAGTAAATAATCATAATAATTTGTTTCTTGAGTTACCAGGGATACTGTATTTCCTGCTTTGTTGGTACTTCAATTTCCTTTTCTTCATCAATTGTTAGTTGACTTTCTGTTACTTTCTGAAGTTTTCCACTGGAAACTTTAACTGCACATAGAAACTTGCTTCGAACTAGTTGATTAACGCAGGTATAGAAGATTTAGAGGATCCAATTCCAATTAAACAAGGAGAAGTGATTTTCACACAATGTTTTCAACCAGAGCTATAAGACAGCATCATATATAGCTCTGGGGGTATGAAACCTTCCTCATTCATATTTATTAGATGCATCTGGCACTTCCTTATAATTTATATGCAGTAAATTTCTATAATAAATACTAAATATACATACCACACATTTACTATCCTGCTATTATGTCTTTTTGATAATTTAGTAGTAGATATGCTTTGCATTTCAAATATTTTCTTATCCTGACTTTGTATAACTGTGAGTGGAACTGTGTCTTAGTATGATTACTAATTGCTTAGGAAAACATCCCTCTTGGTATTCATGAAATCAGAAGGAGCCTTTTGGTTTTACTACGCATGTTAGAAGCTGCATAATGATGTGGTAAAAAAGATAAGAAAAACAAAATAATGAGCAGTATTTTCTGTATTTCCTAAAACTTCTTTAAAATTCATTGGAACTGAGGAAAAAGTTAAGATTTAGTACTAGAGAAACCTATTATAAAGTGTTTGCCAGCCAGTCTTTATTAGTGTGGCTTCTTATACCACAGACTCCCTGCAGGACCTTGTTTGAGATGCTCATTGATGGAGCTTGCTGGATTTATCCATTGTGTACGCTGTTTACCTATTGAAGGGACTGACTCTGCCTCCACTCGCTCCTCACCCAGCCCACTGCTCAGAGATGGGTTCCTGCATCCAGGCATGGGTTGCTCTGAGGAGCGATCTCCCTGAATCTCCCCGCTGTGTTCTTGCAGAAAAATCGTTGCACAGGAATGCATTTTAGAAGCTACGGTTTACTCTGCTGTTGAGAGATGTGTCTCTGTGTTGTAATTTCTTTGGTTCAGCTGAAAGGACTGCTATGTTTGCCATTGTCACTGTCAGCCCAGCATTTATGCCACGAACATGACATCAGTGCACTTCAGGAGAGATTGTGGTCAAGCAGAAGTCCTCTGTTCTTCCCATGGGGAAGACTCGTTAGCAAAGAAATGGAAATCCAGGGTGCATGCTGGTCCTGCCTGGTGTGACCAAGCAGCAGTAATTGGCGACAGAAAGGAGGAAGTGGTTGCTGCGTACTGGACATCTGCAGCGGCTCCTGGGCGCAGCCTTGGTGCGGCCCTGCTGCAGGAGGGGGAAAGCTTCTGCTTCTTCCCAAACGTGCTTTGGCAAGTGTGGGAATTACTCCCTGACAATGCCTGCAAGGTAGATAGCACTGCACGGACTGAACTAAACTGCTGGTGGACAATGAGAGAGGAAGGGAAGAAATATTGCTTTGAGCAGCTATTGCTAGCTCTCCCCTTTCTTTTTCAGCTATTGAAAAATCGGTGCTAATGATGGCAGCAAACTCACTTTCCGAGTGCTTTTCTGGTATGTGATGTCTGCAAAATATCTGGTTAAGACTAACAGGTGGAATCTGCTTGCTGTTGTATGAGCCCCATCAGTGATACTAATTCATCATTCTTTTATTTTTGTTCTGCTTGCATCAAAAACTCTGTCAGTAATAAGAAATTATTACAGAAAAGCAGAAAAGTTGGTAACGGTGTTTTCATCCTGATCTCCAGTGAACTGGAATCCCAGTGTCACATTGGTCTCCCTTCTCCTCTGAAATAGCTATTCAAGAAGTTGATGCTGATGACATGTTCATGTTAAGCACAGTCATATATCAGGAGCTCACCCTTTACTAGAATGAGCAGGAACTTAATTTGAAAACAAATGGAACAGGAGACATAGAGTAGCTGCTAAAGATGACGGAATAACTGAAATGCGTCTGCAACATGTCTAGGGAAGTGGAACAGAGGAAAAAATTGAAATCATAAATACACTGGGTGCAGACACTGATTACTCAAAGAAAGATCTTGAAAACAAAGCGTCAGATTGAATTCCTGTATTCATGCTGCCAGGGTGTAGAGAGCTAGTGGGTGGGGGTGCCGACAAGCTATTTTTACCACCCTTTTTGATACTGAAATGTATGTTACTTGAGTTATTAAAATGAGGCTTTACAAAGGCATCCCCGAGAGCCTTTGCTTGCAGTACTACTGAGGCTGTTGTTCTATGAGCCAGACCCAGTAGGTAGCGACAAGTGGGATGTGGGATCATCACAAATACTGTCCTGCAATAGCAAGGGGACAAAAATGGTGTAACATGGAGGGTTACTATTTTGGGTCCTACCAGTTAATGCTTCTGCCACTGATTCTCTTCCTATTGTGCAAGAAGTTGGGGTTCAATTCTCCAGTCTGTTAAATGGATGGAGCTTCACAAAGGGAATTTGTTACTGATCAAAAATTACAAAAATGCTTTGTGAATCAGCCTGCTCACAACATAAGGAATAATTTGTTTTAATATCAACTGACAGGAATGTACCAGTCGTTAATAGCCAGATATTTTAAAATTGTATAAGACTTTGAGTTTGGGGAGGTGTGTGTGGTTGATTGTTTTGGGATGGTGAGCTTTTCTGTTTGTTTGTGGTTTGTTCTTATTTTTTGAAACAAACAGGTCCCCTCCTGCACCCCCTCCAAATAAACCAGCCAAACTTCAGCACTCTGGTGCCTATCCACTAGAATTAAGATATCATGGATTTACCCTGCTCTTAGTGGATTGCTCTTAGTGTTGCTCTTAGTGGATAGTATTTATCAATTTAATAAGAATGAAAGCAAAACAAAAATAATCCATAGGCTTTAAGGTGAATGCGGATTTTTGCATTGTAACACTTAAATACATAATTTTGTAACTTTTGTTATGAAAATTTATCTTTCCTAGTTTTCAGTGTTGAGATTTTGCTGTAAAATTGCATCCAGATTTGAATGGTGATTTTTTTCCTTCAGCTGGTGATCTATACAGTTTTGTGGTTCTTGAGTGCTTTTATGAAAAAAGAAAAATGAAACGTGAATATTTATTAAAAGTTTCAGATTTTGTAATGCGTATTGCTGATTGGTCTATATGGAGAACTCTCTGGAATATGTTGTATGTCCCAATAACATGAGAAACATACCAAAATAATGGTGCTTTTGCCAGTGTAAGAACATTAAGACTCTGGAAGTGCATAGAAGCATTGATGAATGTGGCTTACTGCAGGAGAGACGAATGTTTGCACTTTGAGACATGCCTCTTGTCTCAAATGCACATAACGTAGCATAATATAATGTGATTCATTCTGGTTCACAGAATCCTTCATAACTGAGATTCATTCTGAAATCCTTGTGTTATCTCAGGAGGAGCTTCTGTTGGAAAGCTAGTGTACACTTACTGCAAAGCATGTTTATTTTTTATATTATGGCCCTTGGTGTGTCACATGTTCAAGCCTCTTATTCTATCCTACCTTAGCTAGCCTTCAAGACAACTTGTCCTTTTCCTCTCAATTTCTCACCTTTTAAATTTGTTTATTTCTGATGTCCAGGGAGATGCCATCATTATTTCATAATACTTCTTTTTATGTTGTTAACCAGACAGCAGAGGTATGTTTTTGAGGCGACTTGTGCAGTCATCAAGTCCCATTGTGGGATTAGGAAGGAACTGTAAATGTGTTCAAAACACCTACCACAAGGTGTGCTTATAAATGCAGCAGAAGAGTATGTTCATTTGTCCATTTAGTCTTCTACATTCAATTTGAAGTGCAGTTGCTAGTGTTGTGCTATTTTATCTTTGTCTTTTACAATCATCTCTGTCATCTTAATTGTTTCTAAGAAGCATCTATTTTAAATCTTCAAAATGTATTACTTCCACTTCAACTTTCTTCACTGAATAGTCTTGTCACGGGTGAGTCTTATTAGTGCTTATAGGCATCCCAAATATCGCAATTTTTGATCAGTTATTTCTGATCCCAAATGGCCTTAGTTTTTCTCATAGCATTTGTCAGGGCAATCAGATACTGAAGATTTCTTTAAAAGCAGTTTATGAAGATCTGGAGTTCAGTTTGGACGATCTCATTAAGTCCCCAGTTTGCAGCACTGCATAGTGAATTTGTCTTTATGTTTTAATGAATATGCAGACTTTAGTATCCAGAGATCCTCTTTTTGTCTAGCTGGATTTAACATTACAAAGGTTTATTTGTTCATTGCTATTCTGACCTTAATTTCATTGCCCATTCCATCTATTTTATTCTTTTTGCTGCCAAGACAGCTGAAGTACTAAACTTCTTTATTTCTTTTCTCATTGCTCAGATTTCTTGTTCTGCATCAGTGTTCAATGTTTAAGGGGTGGATTTTGGATGGGACAGGGAGGGTTGATTGTGGGTTTTTTGTTTTGCTTGTTTGGGTTTTTTTTCCAGTCCAACATACCTGGTATAAGGCATCTCTGCTGGTACTTGTAGTTGCCTTGAATATATATAAATATTACTTATTTCCTAGCCTTTCATATAATCATAGTTATGTTAACATTTTTTGTCAAATTCCCTAATAGCCCAGGAATTTCTCTAATTTTTTTCCATGAATTCTATGAAAGCCTTTGTGAAAGTCTATGAAGTCATTCATTTTTGTTGTGACAATGAGATTCGGATTTCCTATCTGAATCTTGTCTGTTGATGTAAATTTGTATCTGATACTTTCTTTACTTTAACCGAAGGTGTAGTCTAAAATAATATATTTAAATACTATAGTTGACTTGCAATCAGTGGAATTTCTATCTGTATATTATGTTGGTTAAGATTTCTTATCTCTGACAGCTTTATTATCTGAGAATTTTCCTTTTCATATCATATTTTTCCTCTTCCCATACCCTTTGGAAGATTTTATCAAAATGTCCACTATATCCTTCAGAAGTGACTAAGAGGTTACTATTGTAAGTATTTCCTCAGGTTGTTCAGTTTCCACTCTTTAACCATGTGATGGTCTTCTCTATTTCCTTTCTGCTACCAAATCTGATTTAACCTCCAGATACCTCTGCTGAGTTTAGCCACGCTGTTCTGCCAGGTTAACTTTTATTCTCTAGGAATGCAGTTGTTCAGCTATCTTTCCTAATTTGCCTTTGTGGTCCTGTACTTATGTCCTGATGTTTGTTTTCATCCATGACTACCTGTTTTGAACTGAGGAAGTCTATGCAATCTGCCTTTTACCTATAGCATCTCTTAATTTGTTTCTAGTATTTTTTGACTTCGTAATTTTTTGTTATTCTCCTCCTGAAGTCAGTCCTTCCTTATTTTTATTGATTAAATATTAGTTTAGTTTACAGCTGTCTTCCACTTTCTGCTGTCCTCTGACAACCATTTTCTTTTCTTTTTCAGCATTTCTCTATGCTTTTCTTTATTTGGCTCCATTTGCCTCTTACTATACTGTACTATATGGTCTTAATCTGCATGTTTTAGTCTGATACAGGGTTGCACATAAATGCTGTATTTAAAGTTGCCTGTTTATGCTGTTATAATGCATATACCTTTGGTTTTGAGTTCTCTAAAACCCTGGTTTGCATCAAAATCCTGGAGCATTCACTGTTCGTTTTTAAGATCTGCCAAAGCTATGAAGCTATCTAAGATTATATCTATCTATCTAGGTATACATTCATATATACATGCCTAAAGACATATGCAAATAACATCTACATACATAAAAGCTTTGGATGTAGCCTAGCCATTAACAGATAAAGAACATTGACTACTATGAACATATGGCAACTCCTGGCTTCTGCAATAATCTGCATTTAATTCCAAAGTATGAACTTTCAGTGGACCTCGCACATATGGCAAACCAAGTTCTGCCTTCTTCATTGAGTTCAAAATACTACTGATTTTAGTGGAATGTGGAAAAAGGTGGTAAGAGGATGAAGATCTGATTCTAATCCTTGTCTGGGAAAGGGTATTTTACCTAGTGCAGGACAACCAGAGATTGTTCAACTAGTGCATTAAAGACTTGTGGAAATGGAAAGAACAAACGTGCTGCTGTGCAGCCCAAAGTATTCGGGGCCTGACTTGAGCATCACCCTGCTATCCTCCTTGCTATAAATTGATCCTCTGGGTGTTTTTACTGTCTAAAGGATAACCAATGACTTCAGTGAAGGTATGACAATTCAGATAGGTTTATATTATCCCAGTAGAGACATCAGGTGGTTGGCAAACATGTTAGAATATTGTGACAGAAATTTCTTCTCCCAAAAGTTAATGTATTTCTAGCTAGCAATCCACAGTCTGCAAAAGACAAAGTTTGTTCCATCAAATTAAAATGCTATAACTGAAAGAAACCTTTCCAGTATGTTTTTCTGTACTCTATCACTGAAATGCTGCTTTACTGCTAAGTTGAATACATTCAAAAGCAGAATTGATTAAACCTCTCAAGTAAATTACTTTCAGCTGAGTTGCTTATGGGAGAAGAATTCTTGCCCTGACCTTAAAGCATTCTCATCTAAAAATGTGATGAGAATCTGTGCAAGACACTAAAAAATCTTGTAGGACACATGAATCCTGTATCATTTAAAATGTATTCAGCTACGTTTTTAGGAAATACTTAAAAGCTGAGTGTCTATATTATCATTTGTATTTCATTAGCACCTGAAGGCCTCAAGTGAAGTCAGGCCTGGAGGCATTCGGGAAACAGAAATACAGGATAATACACTATCCTAGTCCCAAACATCTGTCACTGTTAAGATGAAAGAAGTAGAAAGGGGAACAATGGCACATTGGCTTGTGAAGGACGGTGCAGCAGATCCCTGCTGCCACAGTACCAGTTCCCTGAATCCCACTGCGATGCCTTGCTTGTAGGACATGTTAATGCTAACTCATCCCAGACAAGGAAGAAACAGAGTTTGGGTAAAGTGGACCACAGGTGCCATAAAATTCCACACAGTGGAATCACGCGGTGATTTTCATAATTTTGTGCTACTCAGAAAGCAATTTCATAATGTTGCATAGCAATCACAAGGGCTGGACACACAAGAAGTGTCATAGCTATTGCAATTTCAGCTAAGTGGAACAACTGAACAGTTATAACCCATAACTAGTTCCTTTTTCTGTCATTCAGGGTACAGCATCACGGCCGTTTTTAACACCTCTATTCTTGAGGAAAAGCTGATCATTTTTTTGTATATATGATATATTATAGGTAACCAGTAAGTACTAAGAGCATGTAAAAATCTTCATTATAAATACATCTTTCTTCATGAAACAGCTATCCACAAAATCTGAAGTGCGCTTTATTTGAAACTGTTAAAATCTGAAGTGATGACTAAATACATGTGGAACGGTATGCTGCAGAGCATACATAAAATCCTGGTGATGGGCGAACTTAATTTGTTTCCTGTCTGTGCCACTTTGTGAATTAGAAAAAATGATTAATTTTTGCCCCATTTTGCTTCTCTTGGAGCCAGTGGAAAAAGGAGCAAAACTCTCCTTGTGCTCCAGCATCTCACATGTGCTTTGTGGGTGTTTTGTTTAATGCAGTCATGTGTCATGTTTCTGACAGTGTTCTGTTGAGCAAGTCAGAGGAAGCATCCTCATCCTCTGTATAAGGAGAGGGTAAAAGGAAGTGGGTGAAATCCGATGCTGTGAAATTCAAATTCTCCTGGAGGCTGCCTGGAGTGCAAGGGGTCATACTCATCTTTTGCCAGTTGGACAAGTGGGGAGACCCATAAGGAAAATGCTATTGATATTAGCTAGCTCTTTTCTGAGACTATTTTTGGACTTGTTGAAGTTGTAACAGAATTTAGGGAAAATTATTCCTAAAACGTGACAAGATTAGACAATGTCAAACTAAATAGTGATGTAAATGATGTTAAATAAGGATAATTTTTTGGGCCCTTGCCCCCTAAAAGTACTAATCCCTTCTTTAGGGATTTTAGTGCTACTCTGGCAGTCCTTTCTAACCTTTCTTTGAAGGAATGACAGTGTTGTCCTATTCAGAATAGGAAACAGTATTTTATAGACAACTTCAAAGCTTTTTGATGAATGACGTTTTGGGGAAAAATTAAAAAATGAAAATGTGCCTGACCTGCACAGCTCATTGAAATTCCTGTTTATCAAAGCTGCTTCTGTATGCTTTGAAACAACAGGGAGCTCAAACCACAGGATTGTTTTAAACCATGCTGGAGACGATGTAGCTGTTTTACTGCATATCAATTTCAAGTACAGAAAATTTGCTGTTATCACTTAGAAAATTGAAAGGAGTGAATGAGGAAAAGATTGCCTTTGTTTCCCATCTAAATATATAGAAATCAAGTAGTAATACCCATTAAAAACACACTACGAATAGTTGATGGAATTTGCTAAGCCAGGTGTTGTACAACATTATACTAGCTTGTTAAAGTGGTTTTCATTTAAAAAATGTAACTGGGGACTTAGTTTTATTCTAATTTCTGCATAACCTTTTAGCTCCCTGTTCACATGCAAACTTACACTGGCTAACTGATACTTACTGGGAAACTTGAGAATAATTCCTTTAAAATGTCAAAGGAAATGCTTTCTTCTACATCCTCATCTACCTAAAATGGAATGTGCTTCGGAGAGCGGTGATAAATTTATCTTTTCTTGTTTCTTTCTTTTGTATTTTTACATACATTGTTGAGGTCTGTGATGAATACTTCACTGAGCCCACAGTCTGAGTGTTGAATAGGATTTTATTGTATGATGATCATATTAGGGTTGTGTCGCTGTGTTTCGTAATATGAGTAGCTCAGTTGGTAAGTCATTGTTTTAAAGACTTGCAGTACTCTGGAGAGCATTGCAGATACATGAGTAGATTGCTCATTTTTATATCTAGATGTCTAAGTACGCTGGAGGATATGTGAAATAACTATTAGGCAGACCACAGCCAATTCATTAGTTACATGATGAGCAGCCTTTGCTGAATTACATAGAGAAGCAGAAATGCGTGGCTTCCTGTCCTTAGAAATGGTAATGCACGTAACAGTAGCCATAGCCCTGGCCTGAATGGAGGTTAGGAAGGTGAAACTTCTCCTTTGCTGCATGGCAAGGTGTGTGTGCATGCAGAGTGAGTGATGTGCACGATGAGGGGAGGGGAAGGAGCTGCTGCCCCTGTAGTCCACCTAGTATATCCACGGTCTCTGTGTGCACTGAAGATCTTGAGAAAATGCCACCATCTGAAAGAGGGCAATTAGGTGCCGTGGCATTTGACGTAACTACTGTAGTAGTGAGTTGGGAAAAAAGCACTTTAATGTTAACCTTGTCCTACTGTGAACGTCTCCTCGTGATAAAAGTCAAGCGTAAATATTGAAGTCAGCATGAGAAATGTTTTGTTTTTACATCAAGGTGAAGAGGTCTGAAAGGACAGTGGTCAAAAGAAATCACCAAAGCCCTTTTTTGATAAGAAATGGAGTTTTAAACTAATAGAATTTTTTTCATTATAGCGGCATTGGAAACTATGATACCTCACAGGAAATAAGTTTGAATGTGGCATCTGAACCACAAAATAAAGTCAGGATGAGCTTCATGAGCGCTACATATTTCCCACAAAGGCTTTTTTTTCTGAGAGTGAAAGGTTTGAAGTTGTTATATTTTGGTTCTTTTTTTCTCAATCATACTTGATTTCCAAAATAGCCCGTTTGCTATAAACTCTTGTGCAGGAATGGGCAGCTTGTCAGTCATGATGTGCTCATATCTCACAAGCAGTCTGGAGGCGCTACGCCATGCGAGTCGCAGTAGGGCTGCCATGCCTCTGTGGCTGTGGGTGCCCTGTCTGTGAGAGGTAGGGAGGCAATAACATCCATTACAGATCTCATCACTGGATTTTGCAGGTACTCAGCGGTGCAGGAACCCTACCCACAGCCCACTGTGAGGTTGAATTCAACCTCATCTGTAGCTGTGAACCCATCCTGATCTCCTTGCCAGTAAGCTCTTTGGAGCATGTGACATGTCTTGCAGCTCTTGGGCCACAGAAAGCAGGGCCACAATGATGGTCTAAAATATCCCCTGTTGTACAACGTTTATTTCAATTAAGTCATGTAGATTTTGTTCTGAGTCAGCTTGTGCCTGAATGCACATGTGTAAGTTAATGGGAGCAAAAACGTATGTGATTATCCCAGTTGGGACTGAAGCTCCCTGAGACACCATTAGAAGGTGCTAATCAAAATGTTTTTCTATGACTTTTGAACTACAGGATCCCAAAATCTTTGAGCAAGTTTTTACAACTAAGATGTGTACATCTGTATATTCTTTTTCTATTGCTGTTTCCATTTTTTTCAGAATTTTTTCATTTAGAGCTTTTAAATAAATCCTCTGAGCGCAGCACATGCTATTTTTACTGCACAATGTAGCTTCATAGGCTATTTAACACAGCGGGCCATGTTTCACAACTTGCTGGATCTCAGGAAGTTAACCAAATTCCGCTTCCATTTAGATCAACAATAAAATTTACAATGATTAAAGTGGGACTCAGAGTTTGTGGTTGGTAAATTTGGTTGTCTCAGCACTTACTGATAACTATATATTCTGTCTGTATCTACTCTCTGCCTGTCACTGAGGGAGCAAGTCACTGGCAATCATCAACTAAATGTGGAACTTAGCTTCAGCTTATGTTTATTTGCACGAAGTTATATTTTCATGTAATATTTGCAGAAAACAAACTTTGAAGGATGAGCTTATTTGTAAAATACAGACACATTGACATACTCTAGTAAAAATACCAGTAGAGATGAAATACTGAACTAGTTCTGTAGTTCTTTGTCTCTATTTTATTGGACCCAGGATCCAAACTGTCCAGGACGAGCAAAGGGATCTTCCCATTTTTTATTTATGCAGTGTTGTATACACTTGCAGAAAATAGCAAAATCTTTGGTTCAGGAAATGCTACAGTCCTCCTTTTTTGTCTGCTTTCCCATATTTTGAATCCTGATAAGTTTCAGATGGAAACCATGAATGCATTATTGTAATACCTGAATATCTATGTAACTTAACATGTGTTAAACTATCTTTATGTCACTTTAATAATACCCTGTAGATCTGTACATGAACAACTTCTGGATACCCAAAGGTATGAGGGCATATTTAATGGTTTGGGAACCCTCCTATATAATGCATAATAGAGTCAATATTAAGTATTCAAATAGCTGCATAAATATTTTAGGAGGAATGGAAAGAGAGAAAGCTTGGTTTATTTCATTGAGGTTGTTCCAAGAAAACCAAAACTGACTCCAGCACCTGTTGAAGAGCAAATCTAGGATGCTGGTTTTCCGTTGTATCTCCAAGTAGTCAGTCTTAGGATTATTGATTGTGCAGTGGAGGGTTTTATATATGTTGCTTTGCTAATTTGTAAAGTGGCTCAAGAATTGAGCCTTGTGTGATTCCCCACCCCCCCACCCCCAAATGAATAGTTTCATAAGACTGTATTTAGTATTTAGTCCAGGTGAATATATGTGTCCTAGGAAGAAAGAGGGTTACACACATTAGTTAGAAAATAAATTCTATTTATATATTCATTTCTGTTTTGATTTTCTGAGAAGACTGACAAAACTGCCTTTTTTTTGAATGGCATACCTATAAAGTCTGGTCTTTCCACAGTTTCATAGATAATGTTGTCTATTCTATGGATATCATTGATTTGTGCTTCTTGAGTGCAAACTGGTATTGATTCTTAAGTCTGGAAAAAATAGTAAATATCCTGAGGCAGCTTTTCATTAATCCCATGCTTCATTTTACTGAGTGGTAAAATGCAACATAATTATGGAACAAGTTACTTTCAGGACAAATCTGTACTGAGTGATTTGGAGTTTGGTAAGTTGAATAGAAGAAAGAAAAAAAAAAAAAGAGACATTTGGGTTAAATAGGAACAGAAATTCAGGTGTTTGCCTGAAGTGACAGGAATCCCTGTTAAGTTACTTCAGGAGACATGTTGTAGGCTGATTTGAAGGAAAATATAGAATCATAGAATCATAGAA
>NW_009207442.1:0-35690 GCF_000690835.1 Fulmarus glacialis
ATCCCAGCTGAAACCACGACAAGAAACCTGGTCAATTGTAATGTTATGAGAATGACCATTATATTTTCAAATGTTTTTACTGGTGTGAGCTTGCTGAGAGAAATTAATTTATGAAGATCTTTTGTAGCAAAATGCAAAATTCCATTATAATTTTAATTTAAATTATTTTAAATAATTATTATCTAAAGATGACCATGAAAATACTCAAAATAAAACTTTTCAGTCTGTTAATTGATATGACTTTTTTACTAACAGAATGAAAATGCCATTTGAGAATAGTATACAAATTCAGTAGTGGACCTGAGCAGTGAAGAAGTTAATCCCAGGAGCTAGAGATTCAGTAGAAGCATAGTTTTTCTTATTTTGTTGGGTACACTGTCACAGCAGGGTTTCCTCAAAGTGTGAAATGAAGCCATAAGCATTATATTTGCAGAAGGAACACATACCATCATATTTACACCTTTTTGGGAAGCAGCAAGCTTTCATGTCTTCTTTACCTCCCATAAGATCATCTTCAGCTGCTTCACTTCTCACTCTTTGGAGAAGTTGGTATTGATTCACTAGTCAGAATAGTTTGCAAAATTTTTCAGTACTAGTGATTGAAACTGTGAGAAACAAAGTGGAAATATCCTTACATCCATGCTTTTTTAGAAAGAAAATTAAGAATATATTAAGTAATTAATTGACCCATTTCAAGCAATTTCCTAGAAAGTTGTAGAATGTACTTGGTAATAAATCTAAGTAGTAAGGCAGAAATTCTTACCTTCTGCATGTCCTTGCTTTCTAAAGTACAAGCTGATCTGTACTATAAAAGAATGTGGGCTCCTTTAAAATATGTTATTTATCAGGCTCCTGACTTCTTCTAAATTATGCCCACAATATGCAGAAACAGTAGAATACTGCCAGGAAGGACATACACACCTCTAAACTCACAAGTTCTTATCACATCTCATCAACGATCACTGAGTCACCTGAAGACAGTCTTGCCCTATAGGAATCATAGGATCATAGAATCATTAAGGTTGGAAAAGACCTCTAAGATCATCAAGTCCAACCGTTAACCCAACACCACCAGGCCCACTAAACCAGGTCCCTAAGCGCCTCATCTACATGTCTTTTAAATACTTCCAGGGATGGTGACTCTACCACTTCCCTGGGCAGCCTGTTTCCAAGGCCTGACCACTCTTTCAGTAAAGAAGTTTTTCCTGATGTCCAGTCTAAACCTCCCTTGGCGCAACTTGAGGCCATTTCCTCTTGTCCTATCGCTAGTTACTTGGCAGAAGAGACCAACCCCCACCTCGCTACAACCTCCTTTCAGGTAGTTGTAGAGCATGATGAGGTCTCCCCTCAGCCTCCTCTTCTCCAGGCTAAACAGTCCCAGTTCCCTCAGCTGCTCCCCATAAGACTTGTTCTCTAGACCCTTCACCAGCTTCGTTGCCCTTCTCTGGACACGCTCCAGCACCTCAATGTCCTTCTTGTAGTGAGGGGCCCAAAACCGAACACAGGATTCGAGGTGCGGCCTCACCAGGGCCGAGTACAGGGGCACAATCACCTCCCTACTCCTGCTGGCCACACTATTTCTAATACAGGCCAGGATGTCATTGGCCTTCTTGGCCACCCCTTGTCAAATTTCAAGCAAGCAATTTTAAATTTCATACTAATCTGTTGATCTTTTTTAAATAGAATAGTTTTTCAAAAATATACACGTGGGTGTAGGTATACTAGATTATACACAGAGTATATTAGTACATACTTTGTATATAACAAACTGCCTATACCTCCCCTTCCATCTACAAATATATAACAGTAATATATGTAACAGTAAGTCAACTTGCAAAGATTTTAGTGTATATGTTAGTATATGTAATAATAGAGTGAAAGAAACATATTTTCATGTCATTCTCTTTTGTCACAATGGAAAAAAGGCTAAATGTATAGATATGTTATTGAAAAATGATTGTTTAAAATACAGTGTGTACAAATTAGATACACTACGTTCATACAGAAAATGGGTATACTATATATGATACATTTTTACTTAAAACCACAAAAATTTAGTTTTGCTCTTCATTTTTCAAAGCTACTGCACCATCTCAGCTCCATCTTTTAGCAAAACTTTCTTTCCAAAGTAGCCACCAAGCTACCAAATTTCAGTGTCAATGGCAGAAATTTTAGATAATGTCAAGCAACTGTATATGATTTCTTAGACTAGAAAATGTGGCACCTTTATCTGGGTAAGAGTATGTCTATGATTTATATTTAGGTCCATGTATACTCTCTGTATAGCATATATATGCATAGACAGTGCTTATGTAAGTGCATACATAATGTATGTTCTCAATTCCGCTGCATTGCAATAAGGTCAGAGAGAGAAAGAATCTTCTTTTATCACTGGCTGTTGAAATAGCACCTTCAAAATTCTGTCCAATCTAGAAAGTATAATAATAACAAAGATATAAAACTTTTTTTTCTTTTTGTTTCTTTTTTTTTTTGTTTCTTTTTTTTTTCTTTCTGTATGCTATGTAGAGTAAGAATCTTACTCTAAACTTTGCAGCATTTCAGACAGTTGGGATTAGCAGCATGGTTTGATGAGTCAATGGTACAAATGAACAGGATAATGAAAATGCAAATTCTAAATACATCGGACACAAGTTCATGGTAGCGTGTGTGTAATATTTTCTGATGAACTGTAAGCTTGACTTTGAGGTACTGTCTTGTTGATAATAGGGCTGTGATAGAACTCTTTCTTGTACAGATTTACATTTCAGATTCATATGGATTTAATATGAAATCATCTATCTGCATCACATGAAAAATGAAGTAAAATAATCTTTGGAAGAAACAGTGCATGTCCATGTATAAAACATTTTTGTAGTTTTCCAGTTTGTTATTTGAAATTCAGTTTCTAGATTTTTTTGGTTTTCTCTGGATGGGAAAGTCTTCAAAATTGAGGTCACAATGGCATTTAAACAATGGACAACTCTTGAGCTCACAATGTGTTGTAGCAGTTACTGTCACGTGCCACGGAGGAGAACCAAGTGACATGCCCTGAGGTGTCATTTAGTGCTGCATTAAAAAGGTGGCCAAGTGATGAATCAAAGGCTTGCTAAGCCATCAGGGTATTGCTTTTATAAATTAAGCTCACATGCTATTTAAAACAGGAATAAATATCTTCAGAATAAGGGTTTCTTAATAGCTTGCTGTGGACAAACATATTAGCTTTATTTACCTGTAGACATGAAAAATAGTGCATATTATGGCTCCAGGGAGAGGCTTCCCCATACACCATGCTCTACAGTGCTGGCTGTTTAATATTTGATATATTAATACATATTTATATTCTGGAGTTTGGGCAGTGATTGTAAAGTCAGGCAGATTTAGTGCCTAAAATAGTTTATAGCCTCAGAGAAAAGTGTCAGTATAAAAATAATCATTTTGTCTTAGTTCTTTACACACAGTATCTTTTTTTTTTTTACCTTGTGAAATCAAACTTGAGATAAAATAAGAAAAACAATCACAATCTCTTTGAGCTTATATCCATTCTATTCCAAATCTCCATGCTAATGGGGAACACAGGAACAGAGATGCACAAGTTTTGGACTTGTAAAATACATTTTCCAGTATTTTTGTACTACTGTATAGGTAAATATAACAAGATGTAACTCAGACTATCACAACGTATATTCACCATTGTATATCCTGCAGTGGCAACTTTTAGTTTAAAAGTCAACATAGTCATACGTAGTTTAACTCTGTTACTCATGACTTGTTAAAGTTTTGCAATTGTGCTTCATTTTGCCAAGTGGACTGAAATATGTGTTTCTTCTTGGGTAATGTATACTGAAATATTGAATCATTTAGGATTCTCTCTTTCAATGGTGGGGACCGAAGACATTTAAAAAATTATATCCAATATTGGAATTGGGATGGAGACATTTTGTCCCTGATTTTTCTAGCTGTATTTTTAAATATGGTGATTATCGTAATCCCAGTATACTGATATTCCAGTAGTGCGGAATTGGGATTATAATGCCAACCTGGATATGCTTCAGTCTGTGAACATGAAGTCTTTTATGATTGTGGATGTGTTAAACTAGCAGTCTAAAAGCCAATAATTGATGATATTGTTCATTTTTCTGTATTTCTCCAAACTGAAATAAAATCGAACTTGCTGGAGGAAGCTGCATGGTGCTGCTTTTTCCTCAGTGGTTAAGTTAGGAACAGCCTGGGTGAAGAGTTCTGTTTCTAAGGGTGAAGAGCTGAAAACTGACCCATAGCAGGTCAAAACCACTGCTTGAAGAGCAGACCTTTGTCACTAGAATGACTCCACACTTCTTGCTGTTGCCAGACTTTTTGCATTATTATGGCTATATTATAAATGGTATATTATAAATATATATATAAAATGGCATATTATAAATGTATATTACCATCTATATTTCATGGGTAAATTATATCCAGTACGATAACAAAGCTAGCCTGAGTGGTATGAATGTTCACTTGCTTTTACACTCCTTCATCTTACCCTGATCACTGGCCAAGGAACTGAAGTTGACCTACTATCAACCTTGCAGTCACAAGTGCACTTCTGTGCAGCCTGGAGACAAAGAGTGAGCACTCAGGGTCATCCTTCTGCACTCTCAGTAGCTAGTTACAGTAATGTTAAAATGCTCAAGGCAAGTCTGCTCCCGAAAGCAAAGAGGGACTGAATAATTGTTGCCTAATTGAAGAAATCTAATTATATGCAAAGGAAAAAGAATGGAAACTAAGACAGTAGTAAGTCCTACCTGCACTGGTCTCAGACAACACATCTTGAACTGGTTTCAACCTCAGTTTCAACTGCACTAAGTTATTTGGGTCAGTTTAAATTCAGGATGCCCTGGAGACAATCATGACTCTTGATGGAAATTGTTATGAATAATGGGGCTATTTGACTATAATAGAAACATATAGAAAATATGTTCCCTGTTAAATCACTGTCACCCCAGGCAAGAATATTATTCTCCCAGCTCTTTCCTGTGACCTTTTCCCTTCCCCCCTTACCCATTTGCTCCAAGGGCTGCTCTGTGTTTACCACATTTAATAGCTCCTCTGATGGCTACAAGTTGCATTGCAGGAGGTGGAAATTACTTTCCATAGTCCTTTTAACTTTTTCCCTTTTGGATGTAGGCTTTGACTAAGTCCAGAGGGGCAGTCAGATGCTGAATATATATATATTTTTTTTTTTTTTTTTTTCATAATCACCCCTATCCAAAAGACAAAGGGAGAAAGACATACTAAGAAACAGCCACTCCCTGCATAAAATCTGTTCTCTGACATAGTCCCACTGCCATTTAGAAGTACTGCTTTGGAAGTGCTCTACCATATGCTCATTTTCTGTGATCCCAGAAGGAGATATACCAGTAGATGACAGTGTGTTTTATTTATTTCCCCATTACTATGTAATTCACACCCCTTCAAAGTCAACATGGAACAAAATATGGAAATTCCTGTAGATCTTTATGGGGACTCAATGAGGACTGATAACCAAAGGATGTATTGATTCTTCATGCATTGCATAACTGCCACAAATAGAGAAAAACAGTAGACTCTTCCAAGACTATTTATTAACTGTGATTTCTTGAAATTTTAGAAATTGTAACAAGTTCACTTCCCAGACCTCCTATCTCAAACAGCAGAGGTTGAATACCACATGTAAAACACTCTTTGGTCTATTGATACTGACCAGTCTAATAGAATCAAATACTATTAATTTAAAATGATTTGAAAATAATTCAGTAAATACTGTGGCCAGCTTATTAGTACAATTATTAATATAGGACCTAGACTGGTTAATATTCTTAATTATGATGTAGGAAGCACAGGTCTATGAGGCAAATTTGCCTTTCACAAGGTCTGAAAAGCAAAAGAAAGTTGCATCTTAAATATATGAGTTAATGCCAGACAAAGAAATATTTCATTCTAATAAACCTGGGTTAGAACTCTAAACTCCATAAAATGCAGAAAAGAATTGAAAAATAATGTGAGACGTCACAGTACAATAGTTATAATACAGTAACATCTTCTTCCTTCATGTCTTTCCATCTTAAGCCTATTATTTTTTTAAATTATATTAATTATTCCATTATGAGTGCAGAAAGAAAACCTTTACAGAGTTGCTCCTGTGCATCACTTCCAATGCTGAGGTTAGTTACAGAAGCTGTGGATTATTCATATGAGATGTCAGGATCAGCTTTGACTGCATATAGAAGGGCAGATTCAGATATCAAAAGCATTCGTCACCAGGACAGTCAAGCTTATCAAACCTGTTACAACAACACATTGAGAATCTGCTTTACTATAAAAAGAACCGCATCCAAGAAAAAATATTGTCATGAAAATATTTCATCTGGAAGCCACATAATTATAAATGATAGGATAAACTCTTCTCATTTCTGAAAGCACATTATGTCACATTAATTTTTGAAAGACATGATTTTTCTGCGCAGTTATACTGAATAAAAGAGCAAGAGAATTTATTTTACCTATTTCCGGATTAACAATCAGAAAGACATGAAAAGACTTTGTCAACTAAGCACATAGTTTTAGTTGTGACTGTTTCCATGCTTTCAGTCAAACATTTATTTTACAAACTTCAGCATCGCTCCATACATCATGAAGACATCTACTGCCAAGTGTTTCCCCTTTCATATATATTTGGGAGAAAGTTTATTTCTTTGTATGAACAAGAGGAAATACTTGAAAAACGGAGATGCTGTCAACTATGTCCTCAAAGTTCTGTAACTTTATATATATGTAAAATTTTTCCTAAATTAAACTTTTTAATATTATTACTATTAATATTATAATAGTACTTAGAAATCCAGATCAAATGCCAGCAATGGAAAATAACTGTCTACCCCCAAAGAATTTACAGAATATAGGATAAGAGTTAATGCTGAGCATTTTCTTGCTCCAATATACAACTGTCTATTAGGCTACAGTATAGGCCTTTTGTTATTTATACTGTTCTTTCAACAAGAAACTACCTTTTGTAGGTGGCACCTGTTTCACTTGAGTCCAGCCACCTAGAAGTTAGATGTTCAGCATGAACTGCTGATCTAGAATACTTCTCTTGTCAGTGGAACAGGAACATGCTTCTGGAGGATGATTCTTCCCATCCCTAGGTGGTGAAAATGAGCAATATCCTGGATGTGACCCTTTCCAAGTGACCAGAATATTTCTCTTGATATAAAATGTTTCTCTAAAGTCTCGTTATATGACAGTTTCACTACAGACAGAATCTGTACAAAAGACTCATGGAAAGATATTCTGAACTAAGTCATAGATGAATAAAAATAGACAAAATTAATACCTTAGAGGTCCAGCTCTGAAATTTTTATAGAAATAATCCCATTTGTGTGCAATAATCCCATTGCTTTGATTTGTGTTTCCTTCACAGAGTGCCATAATTCTACTGCCAAAACTTCTAGTTGTGTCTAATATCCTGTAATAAAAAATGAAAAGATGATTTTTAGAAGGGAATAACAAAAAAGTTAGATCAGTCCATAACACAAGTGTGTTATTTTATTTTTTAGACCTACAAAAATCAAAAAGTTCTAATACACAAGTAAGCAACTACACTTATAAGGGAGTTAACTACACAATGAAATAAATAAGGGCATCCTATTTTGAGAAGGATAGCACAATACACATATTATCCTCATTAGGATTTCACTTATGGTGATTTAGAAATGGACAACATCTACAAATAATCAGCAAGATTACAAGTGCTTGGATGACTAAGTTCCCTATGGGGTTTGTCCTAAATAGGTAGTCCTCAATTTGTGAAGTTCACAACACACAGCAAGGATATTTTCCATTTGGAACTATGTCTTGATGCAAGCTTTTTTAGTCAGGTTCACAGCAACATCAACTTCAAGTCAGAAATTGCACACAAGCCTAGACATGAGGTATGACATTTAAGCCCTACATTAACCATGTGCTTCAGTTAGAAAAGATTACGCTTATGGTGTCTGTAAGAGTATCATATATTATATGTAACAATAGTGGTTTCCTTGTTTAAAAAAAGGGAAAGCTGCCTTTGCAACCATATTATCCTTGTGATTCATTATTAAGCATTACCTTGTAAAATTCAAATTCAGTGAAAATGTCTTTCAAGTGCAGAGTCCTTCACTTGTGTTATTTCTGTTACTATGCTTGTGGTTTCAAAGATCTTTTTCCCCTTTCTTCTCTTCATAGGAAATGATCTGTTTCTAGTTGCAGTGCATGAACTGGGACATGCTCTGGGCTTGGAGCACTCTAATGATCCCACTGCAATCATGGCTCCATTTTACCAGTATATGGAAACTGACAACTTCAAACTACCTAATGATGATTTACAGGGCATCCAGAAGATATACGGTATGTCATACTCTAATTAAGCAAGATAATTTTTTCACTTTAGAATACATTTGAGGTCCTCCTGTTCATACACTCTCCAAAAGAGCTTGTTAGTGTAGACTCTGCCAGCTGTTATGCCAGAGGCTTTCTTGTGAGTAGGCCAAAGATTTTGATGCAGCTCTTTTACTTTTTTCCTCACTGTTCACAACTTTCATTCAAATTTACACTCAACTGGAATAGTAATTTTAAATGTTTTAAAAAGCCATAAAGAAAATATCTGCAAAAGGATCCCAAACTATGAAAATATTAAGAAATGCAGACCTTTAACCGTAACAAGCTTATTCCTGCAGTAGTCCAAGCTCATGTAACTAACTGGATGAATTGATAGTTATAACACTAAACAGTTCCCTGGGTGTACAAAATTTGTGGTCCCAGAAAAACTTTTTCTTGTGATAAATACAGGATATTGATCTCAAAAGAATATTACTACCAGCCCAAGATTTTGAGCTACATAGGGGAAAAAAGGCCCACTTCTTTAAAATATGTTTCTTTAGGTTTTTTGTGACCTGATATAAAAGACACATGTGATGTAAATAAATTCTGCATGTATTGAATTCAATTTGACAAGGCAAGGTAATTGAAAATTAAAAAAAAAAAAAGCCAAAACAATAACATTATTCTCATTACAGGTTGAATGTAAGACTAACTCCCATATTACTGTTCCTTACATTTCCAAAAACATGGTTTTGTTCTTGATTTTAAAGATTTTGATTCAGTTGGTATCTGTTAAATAGTCTGGTTTTTTTCTTTAAATATTTTTTCCCTCTCCTACAGTGAAAAATCTGTGGTATCTGTATGTTAATGCTATGTATCCAGCACATATAATTTGGAATTGCCTTGCTTAATATTGCCCAATTAAATCAGTATTGGATTTAATTTTGTACTTAGAATTATTTTCAGTTTAAATGTTTGTCAGGTTTATATTGAATATTATCAGGGCCATTCCTTGTTTATCTTTACTACTAGAAAGGACAACTATGATCATGTAGAATTGCTGTACTGCTAACTAGAACTCTGCAGCCTCCATGGCATTTTATATTAACAAGCTTTTTAAAATATTATATTAACAAGCACTGATATATATTTTCTTAAAGCATAAATAGCAATTTCAAAATGATTGGATGATCAAGTTTTGTTTGGTTGTTTTTTTTCCTGTGTGATTAGCTGGAAGGAAGGTTGTTTCTCATGACCTCATAAGTTGGTAGTCTAGACTTAAGGGCTAGACAGGAATACTTTGCTGAAAACTAACTGTTAAGCTCTAACAGCTGTGGGCTATACATTAGGAGAAATGTGTTACCCCTGGGAAGTAATATCTGACATCACCACCAAATGGCATATGAAAACTTTGGTTTGGGTTTAAAAACTTTCCAACATGAGCTACTGCAATCTGATTCCTTTGCTCCCTTTAAAATCAAGAGGTGATCTGGAATCATATGCCTCAATAAAAATGTCACACCTATTAAAATAATTACTTTGCTCTGCATTATTCCTTGAAACACCATTATTAACTGTAAATTACAAATGTCACAAGCCTTAAAATTGTGAATGAAATAAATGCCTTATTAAATTGTATGACAACCATTTGGCAAGTTTAATATTTCCTTACACAGTCCATCTTGTTCTTTAAAAACTATACTTTTTTTAAAAGTATCAGAAATTCAAATGCAATTTATGCAGTTTTAGAGTTGTCTTACTATTCAAAAGTCTTTCTGAAGCTGGTCATGCAAACGATATTTTTTAAAGTCAAAACTAATTATGCATTGAAATGATTTGGAGAGATGCCTAAATAGAATGAGCAAAATTAAAGTGTTCATCTTGTTTCCAGAAATCTTACTGATCCAACTGAAACTTCTTAACTTTTTGTACATGGAAAATATAAGCAAATGTAGTAATATGTGTAGAAAGGGAAAGGCATTTTCAGTACACCCATTGCGAGTCATTCAGTATGCCTTTAGGATTATGAAAAACATCTGTCTAGGATGGTCCTTTGACTTTGAGGTAGAGAAATTATGAGCGGGATAGTTATTTCACCTGCCATCAAACTCTGTATATTATGACAGAAAATGTATTTGAAAGAAGAAAAATGTTTTAAAATCACTGTACAGAGTTTTAGTTTTTCACTTTAGTTCTTTTTAATCCATTTATCCTCAGAACAATTCCTTTGATTACCAGCTATTCGTAAGAGTCACTGGAAAATAAAAATTAAAATAAGAAGTAATTACTCTCAGAATATTGAAGAAAACATGTGAAATAGGGTTTTTGTTTATGTGGATGCCTAGGATTTGAAGTCCAGTTTCAAGAGCTCCTATACATAGTAAGGGGCATTGGGGAAAGCTGGGAATGTCCTGTCACTAATGCACATGACATTACTTGGCGTACAAATTGGGTCAGTAGGAAATATCAGGTATGCTACATATATGCATATGTGAATTGATGAGTGGAAGTTAAAAATATGGGTTGAAAATCCATAGACTGCTGATGATCTTATTAGGAACAGGTTTTTTGTTTTCCTTTATTTTGTACAATAGACAATGATTGTTTTAACATTTCTTACTCAGTTGGTAAAGTATGTGCTATGAATTACTTCTCATCGGAAATGATGGTGGACTATGCATCCTTTGCAGGTTTTATTGGAATGTTGTTCCAATAAGGAAGGAAGATTCTGGATAGTGAAAAGTAATTATTGTCTTCATTCATGCCTTGGTTTTATAGTAGTCGTTCATTATACCTTTTAACAACACAGGAAAGGAATGTTAGGTCACTTCTTCCATTCGCCTTCCGCTGTAGGATTTGCACTGCTTACAGCAGGGTTTTGTTGTGTATTTCTTTTCTGAATGCCACTGTGGACATGTAAATTACATCCTACTGCTATATTTTTAAAGGTCCACCTGACAGGATCCCACCACCAACAAGACCTCTGCCAACAGTGCCCCCACATCGTTCAGTCCCTCCAGCAGACCCGCGGAAGAATGACAGACAACCAAAACCTCCCCGGCCACCCACTGGTGACAAACCTTCCTATCCCGGAGCCAAGCCTAACATCTGTGATGGGAACTTCAACACTCTGGCTATTCTTCGCCGGGAAATGTTTGTTTTCAAGGTAGGAGGCTGTGAACTTTTTAATGTTACATCAAATGTCTACATTTCTCCTTTTATTTTTTTTTTAAAGCAAACTCTCATTCATCATGGCTCTACTTTCCCAGCCTGCTCATAGTTAGAGAGTTCAAGAAAGAAATTTAAAAAATAAACATACACATGGCTTGAACATCTAGCAGAGGACTGCTGTAATGTTCTATTTTGGGAAAATACCCATGTCAGCAGAAACTGTAATACCTCAAAATGTAAGGGTAAATATGGAGAGATAAAAAGCGTGTTATGGAGAGATAAAAAGCATAAATCAATTCATGAATAATAGGAATTATTTTCTTGGGAATACAGCCACATCCAGACATACAGTAGATACTGTGTCTTCAATGTTGGTTTTTTTTTTTTTCCCATGGAGCTATAATTTTAACTTTACAATTAGATCTGTCATTTAGAAAGGAAGTTTGTCATCGTGTTGTGGTTGCATTGAAACCACAGTATCTAAGTAAAGGTCTTTGCCACAAAAATCTTGCTGCAAATGTGTCATTGTTTATTTCTATTCATCTTCTTGCTCTGAGCTGAAAATGTGGTATATACAACAAATCAAAATAAACAAACTGAACTGAAAGGCAATCTTTTGATAGAAGGACTTTGCTAAGACTCATGGACATCAAAGCTATCTTAGGAGGATGATCTGCAATATGGTTTCCAGAAGACATTGAATGTTGAAGAATAATTACAGAATCATTATTATTCAGTCTCTTAAATCTTAAACCAATTTGCTGACAGGTAGTGCTGTGCAAATGTTCCAGAAACAAGCAACAGGATAATCTATTATTTTGAACTACTGGTGTGTCAAATTTGCTTAAGCAATAGGAAATGTGGGATCTTTGTTTTGTAAATATATGACATGATTCCTTTTAACTTCAACATTATAGGTAGAGAAGAAAGGCCTTTCACATGAATAGATAACACTTTTCCCTTCAGCAATAGCGTAAGTACAAGGGAAGTGCAATGAATTTGTCTCAAAACATGAAGCTCCCAGTTCAATGGTTTTTGTTGTCCTTTCTGATAGGACCCATTTCTCCCTTATATGTTTTCTTTTTATGTAATCTATCACTCCAGATAAATCTTATGAGCAATGCTACCCAGCCTTTCACTTTCTTTACCATACGTGAAAAAATATGTACAAATAACTTTACATGAATTCATTCAAAATTATTGAGCTACCTTCACAACCCAATGGGCAGCAAATACTTTTCCCGTGAAGAGGTAAGGATTTTGCCAGCCCTGGGGGTGTCAGCCCTTTCCGTTTGAATAGATGGTATATCTTCAAACACTGGGAGGTCCTGAACTATCAGTCTTTTTATAACTAAAACTCAAAGGTTAAGGAAAAATCTAATTTTCTAACTTGACATTAAACAGGATATTAAAATACCTACTTCAATCTCATGTCATCCACCTCAAGAGCAATAGAACATATTCTTATTTATTTTAGACATAAATCCATAAATAGTCAAATATTATCCCACTGATACAAAATTTCCTGTCTAGCCAAGTCTGTGTTCCTGGATAAATAGATTCACCACCATTACTAATGACTCTTACCTATTCTGATTGAAAATACAAATTAAGTTTTCTCCAAAAATGTTTACTGCTTACTGCCTTAACGCTACATATTTACTATACAGTTTGTATGCTTACTAGTGTGCAAACTGCGTTTATGTTCCAAAATTAAAAATTCGTTTATGATCCACACCCTAATGAGGAAACACGATAAAACTTTGTCAGAGAAAAATGTCCAGTAAGAGAGTGTTTACAGATTTCATGTTTAGAGTCTGATTCTCCAAAATGAATTTGCTGCAATCATAAAAGCAAAGTGTTGGGAAGAGGAGAAAGAGATGACCTTTGTCCAGATTTATTTCTTCAAGGATCCCACAGTTCCCCTATTCTCCTTGGGGTACCTGGGAACATGGAAAGGCATGACTTGGGTTAGCATGCTAAGCAATGGAGTTTACTTAAGTATACAAATCTTGACTTTGTAGTCTGAGTGTCTTTGAATGCCTGAGTTAGTAGGCCTTAACTCTCTGGTTTGTATATTAATTTGCTAATGAAGATTTTTGTCTGCTAAAGGAGTTTCATTACCTGTTTGAGATTTTTTGGGGGGGGATGGGGTGTTTTTTAGTGTATGGGGAGGAGTATGAAAGGAGCAGAAAAGGGGAGAAGGAATTAGAAAAGTCAGGGCTTGTTAGTAATTTTCAACTTACTTTGAAGAGTCTCTGAGGGGCAGGTTATAAGAAAAAGCTCAGCATGTCAAACTGTAGCAGGAGCAGGACAGAAATTCTCAGAAGGTATAAACAGGAGTAGGGACTGAATACAAGGAAAGCATCCAGCAATGGAAGAAGCGAAGGTGGAGGTTCTGTGGTCTGACACGACAAAAAAAACCCCAAACCTCTTTGCCCTTGCCCCTTAATACTGGTACAAGGATAGACTGGGAAGGCATGAGTGATGGGCTGAGAGCCAAGTATAGAGAGGTGGAGAAGAAGAGGGGATAAACAGCAGTACTGTACCAGGTGCAAAGTATTAAAGAATTATGACCTTCATTGGAAAAATTATTGCTGGATAGCTCCTAGATGAGTTAAATTAATAAAGTTGGAGACTAATCAAATTATATCCTTTTCTTTCTTTGTCTTTATCTACAAGTCTGTAATGATTGTGTAGTGGCAGGTTTTACTGCCTTCTGCATGGCATGCATGCCATGTACCAATTTCAAATTGGAAATAACCACTTTTTTATCTCATGGGCAAGTCTCAAGCTCAGGAGCTCAATTTGTTTAAATAATCCTTGAAATTGCTTGGGAACTTAGCCACAGAGTTGAAGAATGTGAGCCCTTATGAATAATTAAATTCTAATTTAAACATAAAACTGAAGCACAAAAGATAACAGTTTGAGATACACTGTGGATTTTCATAGTAGATGACAAACAATATTAATTTCAAGATTGTTTTCTCTTGGCTGTTGAGCTATTAGGTATACTTAAGAGTATCAGAATATTAGAAACAATTTCTATGTTCCGTCAAATTGATGAGCTTTGTCTGTGGTTTTAAGACTATCTGGCATTCTCAAATGCATATATCCATATAAACTTTATAACAATAAACTTAAAGGGAAAATGGAATTTACACTTATCCATCCCTTTTTATTGTTTTTCCATCACTTTGACAAAGTAATAAACCTAGCAACACTTGATAAAAATTGTAGGGTTATAGAAATGAAATAAAGAGGAACTGTTCTTGATCTAACATGAGCAGTAAACACAAAAGCAAAGCAATCAACTTGTTAAAGGTTCCCCAAAGATCACCAAATAAAATTAGAATTTTATCAATCAATTGTTTTGGTAGAAATGATTGGATTTTAAGGAAAACAAAATTATTTTTCATCAAATGTACATGGATTACTGGCATATAAATGTATTGTCCCGAAAGGACTTCTTCCTGAATACTTTAAATTAGATGCCCTTAAAATCCCCCTGCTAGCTGTAAGGTTTGAGGACACAGTATGCTATAGAAGAAAAATGCTAGTTAAAAACAATGTATTGTAACTATTAGTTTCAGTTGTCATCAACAGATATTTTAAAGTGTATGAAGTTTGTCTTAACCAAATGCAGTTTTTAAATTATTGCCATTATTTAATACATGCTTGAACTGGTATAAGGAACCATCAGGACTGAAGAATTTCTATGCCAAAATTAATGAGTGCCAAGTTTTTATCTTGAGATTCCAGTTAGCTTCTGTACTCATGCTGAATGCAATTAGTATTTAGCTGTCACTCTCATTTCCAATCTTTTCTCCAGCTATTTTCTCCCTCTGTTTAGTTAGAACTCCCCTGGGACACAGAAAATGGCTGAAAATGGAGAAAAACAAATTGGTCTTCCTTTTCTAGGAAAGTTTTGCAGAGTGGTATGACACTGTCTGCCTATCCTGGTTTCGGCTGGGATAGGGTTAAATTTCTTCCTAGTGCTGTGTTTTGGGTTTAGTATGAGGAGAATGTTGATAACACACTGATGTTTTCAGTTGTTGCTAAGTGCCCTCCTAGTCCAAGGACAGCTCCCATGCCTACTGACTGAGCTAGGTACACAAGATGGGAGGGAACATAATCAGGACAGCCAGCTCAGCTGGCTAATGGGGTATTCCATACCATGTGACGTCATGCTCAGTATATGAATGGTAGGCGTGATCCAGGAAGTACCGATCGCTACCTGGTTATCTGTCAGCGTGGGTGGTGAGCAATTGCATTGTGCATCACTTATTTTGTATATTTTATCATTATCATTATTATTCTCCCTTTTCTGTTTTATTAAACTGTCTTTATCTCAACTCACGAGTTTTTCTCACTCTTACCCTTCCGATTCTCTCCCCATCCCACTGGGGGGGGGGAGTGAGTGAGCAGCTGCGTGGTATTTGGCTGTCTGCCAGGTTAAACCACGACACTGCCTTTAATGGAAAAACCTCTCAGCCATTGTATATAACAATATGTGGTATTCGACAATACTCTCTTCCTGAAGTCTCCTGAGAATACCTCCAGGGCTACTGCATCATGAAAAGGAACCCCACTGTCTAAGGTCACCAGAAAAGATCCATCAGTGAAGAATTTTACAGCATATATTTCCACTTTCTTCCTGTGTTCTGTGCAATTCACACTGCTTGTCCAGTCTTCTGTAGCAAAACAGTTTTGAAGATAATCTAGGATGTCCTATCAATAAAAGTACTTATGTTAACAACTTCAGAATTTTTTACACAGTTAAAAAAATTGTTCCAGGGAGCCAATGGTTGCACAGAATGTATTATCTCTCAAAGGATGCAGATCAAATAACACTGGTTGCTTATTCTGTTATTTTTGAGGCGAGTATAGCTTGTGTTTGACTCTACATGCTGATTGTTCCTTGGCAACAAAATTACCCCTAGCTCTGCTTCAACAATCTGTGTTACTGCTGTTAATATCCTTTTTCTTTATGTCCTTTTCAGTTTCACAGATTTTAACAAAATCCTTATTTTTTTGAACAGGTTACATCTGGAAAAGTAAGCACTAAATGTGTGGAACTTGTCCTGCAAAATCAGCAAGTTAGAGGGACAAGTCACTGCTCTTTTTTTATGTGAGACAGTTTTTTGCTTCACAGAAGAACATCTCATAAAGGTTGCACTGGTCCTTTCTTTGTTTAACACTAAATCCTTAAGAAAAAAATGGATCCTATATAATCTATAATGATTTTAGTATTCATGTTGGAATGTTCTTCACTCTTTGAAGAACAGCATTTTTAACCAGCATTTTTAACCACTTTTGTATACTAGGGTGTTTGTTGAAATGTAATGTAAGTATAAGAGAAAGAAGCTTGTCCATCAAACAAATAACATTTGTAGCTCAGAGAAATGTCTTCTGAAATGTTAACATTACAGATGGTAGAATATGGAACCAATTTTAGGAAGGTCTTAACAGGCTGTGTTTTAATATTTTATAGTAATTTCTCCACAATTTGCAGAAATTTGTTTTCTGACTCTTCATCTGCTAAGAACCCTTGTAAAAACATTTATGACATGCCAAACAAGCCAAGCCAATTAGGCTGTCATTACCTCTTGGCATTAGTTTAGGCTGCAGTTGCTTTCATACATAACTGTATAGATGCCATTTAATATCCCTTTCAGAATTGTGTATTTATATAGAGTATGCTGTTAAACACAAAAGGAAAAAAAAACACTTGTTTCTTGGTATGTGGTAAACAGGAGGAATTTTTAAAGCATTTTAGCATTGGCTATTTAATCATAACTGGTAGGTCTAATAAAAAATCAGTGAGACGGAGGGAAAATACTACTAATAAAAAGTAGAGACAAAGAAACAGCTACAGTGTGAGACTTGACTCCACTGTATTCGAAAGCAAACATTTTTTCAAAGCTTTCCTGATCTGTTTGCATAGCTGGTTTTTGTTGCATGATGCTGTGGTTGTCTGGGCTGTCGCCTGCAGCCTGGGAAAATTCAGCAGAGGATGCTGGGGAAGTAGACACTTTGGGATCTGAGAGGGAAAACCACTTAACATCTCAGCTGTAAAAGACTGGGAACAGGAGGTCAGAAGTAGCTAAGTCTGCAGACAGCGGACTCCTTTCCCCCGCTTTTTGTATCATTCTGTTAGGAAGAACAATCTGGTGGAATCTGCCATTTTTTAATTCATCAAGGAGGAGGGCTGCTTTAATTCAGGTAATTCAGGTTATATGTTGAAAAGGAAGGAGAAAAGCAGCAAAAATTCAGTGGGGGCTTCAATGTATCACAGTAGACCAAGCCCATTAGAAATGTACAGGATGGATGTTTTGTGGCACAAAACCAAATTATAGGATGTCAAGAAGGAAAAAAGCAGGGACATGCTCAAATACTAAAACGTCATAGCTTGTATATTTTTGATAAATGGATACTTTCACTGACAGATGTAAAAAATATTTTCCAAATATTACCTAAACATTTCAGTGTGCTTCTAAGCTAAGGAAGGGTTTTAGCTAACACATTTCACCGGTTTAAAGTGGAAAGCACAGTCTGTTCATCCCTGTATGTAAAGTAGGTTGTATATTCCATCCAGCTGCAGAGGAATTTAGACAGGAATGTAATCACCTGGGTAATAATTGTACCAGAATAGTTCAGTTAAAAATCCTTCTACCCTCTCACCTTTTAAAAAATTGTCTTGACTTTATTACATAGTTTTATGTCCATTCGAAAGATGGTAACCCAGTCATAGCTCTACTTACTATCTGGCACCTACTAACCTACAGGTATATTTGTACACGTATAAATACTATGTATAGAAAGCTCTAAAAAATCATAACTATATTATTAGGGCTTTATTTACAAGAGCATCAGTGTAATGGATGTACATGTTATTGAAACTTGTAAGCAACTTGAACTGATTAACAATCTGTACTATCTGGCTAATAAAATTCCTATTATTCATGTACTAACCTATTAAAAAGTATAACCTTGGCAGGATGCGTGACTCAGTATCTTCAGCAGGGCTTTAGATTTGTCAGAAAAGAGAGTACTATTTTTTTCCAAAAGGCTGTGTTTTCATTGGCAATGTGGTGTAAAAGGATTTGATCAGTAGCAGAGCAGATGGTACTGAGGTCCTCTCATGTCCATCACATGTGCTTTGCTTTTAATTAAATACAGTCTGTCCTCTGAGGCCAAACAGTTCCACTATACATGTGATTCAGATTTTTCTGGAGGGCAGGAACCTCTTAGACACTGACGTCTGTCTTAGACACTTGACTGTGGAGCCCTCTAGAGTGTACCACACAAGCATTTCATCTAACGCAAGTGTTAACATGTAACTGCTCACACCATCTTGACCCAAATAAACCCTCACATGCAAAACACATATTATTATTTCTTCTCATACCATTTTTTGCATGACACGATGGTACCTGTTGCTTGACTACCTCTGTACGGCGAGTTTGGATGATGTGCATTGCAATACAGACCAGGGAGAAGAGGTAGATTTAACAGCTGTGCCAAGACATGACCTTGAACTTACAGACTAATATCCTTCTGAATTTTCTTTTTCCTGAGAGTAAAACAGGCAGAATGCCTTGTTTAAATTCAATTTAAACATAAGAAAAAACTTTTTCATTGTAAACCTTATAGATTAAACACTGGAACAGGCTGTCCAGAGAGGTTGTGGAGTCTCCATCTTTGGAGATACTCAAAAGCTGACTGGACATAGACCTGGTCAGCTGGCTGTAGCTGACTCTGCTTTGAGCAAAGGAGGGGGTTGGATCTCTAGCAGTGCCTTCCAACCTCAACCCTTCTGTGATTTTGTGTAACAATTGAAATATGATCACTAAAAAGGCATAGCCTTCCAAAATGTTTCTGTGTTACCTGTTTTCCCAAATTTCCTCCAAAGGAGAGATCGAGTATTTCTTCATACTCCTCTGAAACCTCCAGATGTCCTTTCCAACCTCAGCCATTCTGTGATTCTGTGAATCCACTGAAATTTCACTGTTTCACCCACTCATTTCCCAGGAGCATTTGATCCATCATCTCTTTTGGGATATGGCCCTTACAGGCAATACCTAGTAAGATTTGGTCAGGAAACTGTTTTGTGACTTCTGTATTCAGCTTAGAAGAAGAAACCAGGCAGAGGAGGTTTAGGTGTGTGGCTGCATCTCACAAAGCACTAACTGTAGGGGCGAATGTCAAACCCTTCCAGCTGTGTGAGACAGATCTTTTGCTGTCTCCTTCCTCTGTCTCAGCTTTCAGGGGAAATCACCCTCCTTTCTAGGGTCAGGCTCTGGGGTAAAACACTTTATTCAAAGACTGACCTGGTCCTGTCTCTGTGAGACTCTCCCCATCTCATGATGAGCCATTAATACCCACAAGGTGCACTCCCTAATCCAGAAAGTCCTCACAGATTAAAAAGAGGTACTTCAGACTCTTCAAGGTTTTCACAATGGCGTGGACAGACTGAGTTTAACAGAAATACTCGAGTACTTGTGTGAACCCATACACAAATGTGGCGGATTTGGGACAATGTTTGTAAAGATTTGGACAGTTAAACATGAATCTTAACAAATTCTTGTTTCTAATTTAGTTATAATCTAATGAATACTGACAAATGTGAGACTAAGTATTTGTAAATCACAGGCCAAAATTCCAAGAATTAGTCATTCTTTAGAAGTGGTTTTGGGTTTTTTTTGTTTTTTGTTTTTTAATAGAGTGGAATTGGTGATGATCTCTGTTACTCTCTTTATACAAAAGGATAGAATGGGTCAAATTTTTGTGTATTCTTAGCAAAGTACTTGTAACAATACTGCATTAAAAATAGAATTATGACTTTTTCTTGATCGCCCAAAAAAAAATCCACAGGATCTTCCAACAAATGATAGCATGCTTATATGGTGTTGCTTGTGTATTTAGAATTGCTATTTTTCTTAGTCATTGAATATAACTGTTCCTTTTTACTCCCCATATCTCAAGAAGTTCTGGAATCTAGTTGGCCATTAACTTAATTGTGCTTTTGATCAGAACAAGTTTTACATACTATTAAATGCAAGAAATACAGAACAATTATAGTTCTGCATAGCACTGTTAAATAAGTGAAAGACGTTAAAAATACAGATAAACAAATGCACATGAAAGATTTTGACCTGGCAGATTTATTTCTTATGAATAACTCAAGCCTAGACAGAGAATCTCAATGAGGAAAACATATGCACATATATGCACACAAAATATAAGCCCTCAGTGGGCATAATCACTTGAATAAGGACTAACAATGTGAATTAAAGTTGAAAGATCAAATACTGATTTTTTTTTCCCCTCACAGTTACAATATTTGCTTGCTACAGTCAAAGAATCCTATGACCCTATTAATTTTTCACCTGTTATTTTACTACAACAAACATGACTAACAAAAATCTTTAACTAAATACTAGGGTACAAAAGGAATTTAATTTTGTAGAACTCGCCTGTTTTCAGAGACTTGGTGTTTGAGTGAACTGATTAAAAATATTTAATTGGCAAGAGAATAAGAAAAAACACTATTGACAAAAAATAATTGCAAAAACTCACAGCAAGGAATAATCTAAAATTACACGGAGGCATATCTTCAATTTTGTACCACCAGCAAGTGTTGTCTTGTAATATTAACAATACGTTTTAATTAGGGCTACATCCTAATGGAACCAACGGGAGAAATACTTCAAGCACAAGGCTTAATTAAAATTTCTTGTACAAAATTGTGGCCTTTCAACTAATTTAGGTAAACATTTTGGGAAACAATTGGAATGGATTGTAATGTAAGCTTTTTCAAGCAGTGTTATTGATCGGTTTTGGAAATACTTGCTTAATCTTGATTTACAGCTAAAGCTTTATATTCCAGAAGTATTTGTGTATTTTTAATTTCCTTGTTTCTTTTTTTTTTCCCTTTCAAGGGGCTGAGGGTCCACAATGCAGAAGTTTAGCAGGTGTTTAAATGAAAGAAACTAATCTCATTTGTTCCTCTGAATTAGTAGTTTCCTATGCAAAACACTGCACTAGTAAACAGTCGAGGTCTTAAATAACTTAAATAACTTATTGAAAAGTAATTTTTTCAACAAAACAGGGAAACACTATTCACACTACTGAAAGTCTATTGAAAAATATCAAAAAGTTGTAATAGATATTTATTTAAATCCTGTATTTTCTTCTTTTTTATAAGCTATAGCTTGAATCTTTTTTTCAGGTATTGCTGCCTTTGCCTACTGAGTGAAAACTTGGCCCAGTTGAAAGTAATCGGGAAAAAATCCATTGACTGTAACAGATTCAAGATTTCACTCAGAATTAAGTACCTTTGACATGACAGGGACGCTATCTATTTTGAGTAACACATATTAGGTAAAATAACACAAGAAACAGCAGATTAGCTTGTAATACCAAGCATATGAAATCAAAAACAAGTTTTCCTATACAAAATCAAATTTTATTATACTACTTGTCCAGTCTATAAATCAAAATGAGACAGGGATCATTTTAATTAATGATTTGACATATCTGTCTGGTAAGAATATCTTCACTGAGGAGAACAGACTGTATTAGGTCAAAGGTTATACTTGATAATGAGAGTTCAACCCTTTCCCATTCTCCCTAACAGTTCACCAGCATTTCTCCTCAATCTTAATCTATGATGAAGTCTTTGCTGATATTTTGGAGTGATGTCTGGCCAGCCCTTTATAACACCCACAGTCATTTATTGTTTCAAATTGTACATTCCCAGCTTATCTGTAATCAGATATAATTTACAATATTGCATATTCACTGTTAGAAATTCCTTCACTTTCTTCATGATCTAATCCCTGTATCTGAGTGACAGAGACAGTAAGCAAAGACAACTGAATATCTACCATTTTTGTATTTGCATTGTCATGACAGATGTCACTGTTGGCTGCTCTTTGCTGGATATGCCACTTTTAATGGCCTGTTTTTTCTCTTTGGCCATTGCTGTCAACCTCAAAGCTGAGTCACTCCAAGAATATTGCTGTTCACCCACTGATTACAGTGGGAACTTCTACAGTCTTTTTCTAATCCTGCCACTTTCATGGGGGAGAAGATTTACTTAGCCTTGCCCCATGCTACTTGTGACACTACTCAAAGCTAGATTTGGTACCCAGATCTTTTTATTTTCGTTGTCAGCACAATTTCATAGATCACAAGCATTAAATTGAGATCAAACAGCATATATTAGTGTCTTAGCTTGCAGCGGCTTGAATCCAAAATAACCCCCATACACTCACTTACAGAGTTTCTTACGTCATGTCTTCCCCTATTTTCATGTGTTATCAGCTTATCAGAGCTTATTGCTTAATTCATACCCTAAACAACAGGAAAGATTGAGTTATCAGCAACATATACTCAACCCATGTTGCATATTTTTAAAATGTGAATTTGGTTATGCCCTGGTCTGCACATCTTGCTCTTTACAAGTGACTTGTGTGGACTTTTGTAAGCCATTTGATGATTTACAAACAGCTTCTTGTTAGTCCATTACCTAAGTGTTTAGTTAGTTAGTTCATTAATTTCAATCTATCTCAGAATACTTGTCTCCTCAATTGCACAATTACAATAGCTAGATTTTGGGGCAAAAGATTGGGACTTTTTGGCCTTCAGAGTATTCCATTAGTTGACTTCGATGGCCATTGAGGATAATACAGGAACAAAAAAGGAAGCTTAACAGAAATATATACTTATTTGCATTTAGAAAGGTTGGCACGTATAAAATTAAATGCATTCTTACATTGTTTACAAGTGTCTGGTTTCTTTTGCAAAGAAGCCACAGCTCTAACTTGAATAACTACATGTTTTCTACTTTGTGATTTCAGAAATCTTGCATTTAGGTATACTAACCCATGCAGTTTTGAAGGCTGATATATATCTTTTCACATCTACTTATTATAGGTATGCATATGTGGACAAAGGTTGTATGGCCCTGAAATGGGTAGGGTAGGTCCTCTTCCATTTCCCCTACACAGAGTGTGTAAAAGTAGTGGGGTATGCTCCTGAGAAGCCCATCCCGGTTAGAGCAGCTTCAGTCTCTTGTTTATGTATGGACTGTCCTAAACTACTGCAACCAGGAGGAAATACTTAAATTAAACACTGTTTCTTGCTCCCACCTGTGGTTCTGACATGACTCATCAGGGCACTGCACTTTCTTTTGGTCTCCTCAGAGAACCCACACAACGTGCAGTGTGGGGAAGGCAGGGAGACAGGGTAAGTGGTAGGATGAGTACATACTGCATCTGCACTTAGGATCACATCAAATTGCACCTGTATTGCAAAACCATGAAATTTAGCTTCAGTGATTAAGAAGCTTCAAGGGAAGGACATGATTATTTTAGGTCTTCAGAGAGGTAACAAATGTCAATGTGAGACTTACCAACACAGCTGTTTTCATGTGTTGTACTTGTGTATATGTGTATGACATGTACATTGAGGTTTCCATCAGCTCATGCTGTGTTCTCACCCACTGACATCCATCTTTCTTTACAACTTGTAATGTTAATGTTCTATTAGGAACATTTTACCCAATTTTCATTTATTCTTTACATGTTTTTTTTTCCTCTTACTTTCTTGTGAATGCTTTCCTATTATTAATCATTGAATCATAGAATCATAGAATCATAGAATTGTTTGGGTTGGAAGGGACCTTCAAAGGTCATCTAGTCCAACCCCCTGCCATGGGCAGGGACATAAATATCCATATGGATAGAAACACAGATGTGTATGAATTTATGGATACAACAGGAATATGAAAAGACAGGTGATACAGTGATAAGTCATATAAATATTAACAGAAATACATCACAATTCATTCTAGAGTAAAAAGATCAGTCCTTAAAGGAAATGAAAACTGTATTACATCTAGAAAAAAAAAAAATGGAGTACTAATTTCTGTGTTACTACCATATCAAGAAGAGATTTTTGGTAGCTAGTTTTGGCTAATCTTGGTGGATATAGTTTGTTCCTCCCTCATCTTCACAAGCTTTTGGCCAACAAGAGTGAATGAGAATGACTCATATTTTATTTCCACAGTGAAAAGAGACTTAAAAGCTTCCTGTAGCTGGAAATTATGCTAAATGATCTCCTAGACATGCCATAGTTCACAAGCCACAGGTTTATTCATGTAGGTGAACATTATTTTTTAATGAGTGAATCCTTCGGTGCTCTGTTTGGAGTTTTCCAATCTTGGTTTGCCAGTGGTATCTAACCGGATTAAAGAAACTAGAAACAAGTATTTATGTCTTTGGCTGAATTATAATTTCTCTGATTGATGACTTTTAGTGTTTTCCCTGCCTGCATCTAAAAATTTTGATGAAGCAGGTCATACCTTCTCTTGAATTTTCAGTAACTTTTGGTTATCTAGGCCCATAGCCTCCATTCCATGCTGATTTAATCCCTATGTTTTGGGGGTAAAAATAAAGAAAGGGAGCTGAGTTTGCTCTCCTCTGGCTTTTTTGATTTTCAGGGAGTGCCCAAGTCATTACAGAGAGCCTGATGACTCAGTCATATTTGTAGTAGTTGTTAAAATAGTCTGCTCACCCCTCAGGCAGATGGTGAAGCATCATATTACAACTGATAAAGTGATAAGGGCAGACGAGTAGAGAAAACACTATTCTGATTTCATTAGAACAGTTGGTCTGTTTTGCTTGGACAAAGATAAGTCTGTCCTGGACCATTTTCACATATTTGTATGTCTATTCCTTACAAATGTTGAGTCAACATTTTCAGACTGATGAGAAATAGATAGAGTATAATTCTGGGGGAGGGGAAAGTTACAGAAAAAATGTAGGCACACAAAACCAAATATTCCTTATTCTCTTCTCATGGCCCAAGATGGATAGCAAAAGTAAATTACAAACAACTATGGAAAAAAACCCTTAATTTTTCTATAGGATCCTAGGTGGTACACTTGGCCTTCTCCAGGAAGTAGATTTCTGTTCTAAGGTCTGTGTTATTGTTGGTGAGGCAATACAGCATAGTGCTAGGGAATACTGTGCAGCTGGGAATTGTCAAGAATCTTGACAGTACTTTTATGCTGATATCCTGTCTATTTCTAGGGAATTGCACGTTTTCAAATCCTCTTGACAATTTTATTAAAGGGAAAAAGGTAATCCAAGGTTCTTGATATTCTTTATTTTAATGAAACAGTAAAAGAGGCTGTAAAAGGGTGGAAGAAAAGTGGAGAGTACAATATCAGCGATGACTTAGGGAATGAAGGGAGTTGTAAAATTAGTATAACTGAGCTTCCAAACAGAATAGAGGTTCACGTTTGTCAGATTGAAGCTAACAAACTGTCATAGAAAAGTATTGGTTATTTAGTTTCCCACAGAGCGCATCAAGAGGGGAATGTGTTAGTGTAAGAGAAGTACCAAGAAGCAGGTGTTGGTAAATGCAAAAGGAGATTTAACTCATTTGAACATTATATTCATCATATATCCCATGATATTTCCAAGAACCATGATCATGTGTTGATACAGCCTGTATAAATGCATACCTCTCAGAATGCCAACCTTCATTCCAACTTGGTTTTACACAATTATTTGTAAAAAGACAAAGATAGCTACTGCAAAGCTGACATCTTCACTTCATATTATTATGCAACTACTTATTAAACCTTTTCACCCCTTTTCATTGTTTAACCCCTGCTGTATACCTGACTGGTTTCAAAGATGGATCTATCAAGAATCCCTTCTTTGAATTATATTACATAGATAGGTGCGTGTATTAATGAAAACGTGTCACACTTTTTCCATTTGAGTCATCATTGTTAGAATATTTGCAGTTTAAATATAACATATACCTCAGCAGAACGCTTTTTTTCTCAATGCCAGAAGAAAGTTTTTCAGTTTTAATCAAGAAAATCAGTAATTTTTTTTATAATAAAAAATGCCCAATTTTCTTATCTTTCCATGGTGTGGAACACACCATTGCTCCATGAACTCATGGAACTCATTGACTTTTGTGTGAACTCCCTGTGGGTACAGGCAATGGAACTGGGTTCAAGAAAATGTACAGATGGTTTTGTAGACTCAAAGTGCAGTCACTGCTGGGGAAATAAACAGTCAACTACTCTGTAAAGGCCTAATGTTTATCCTGTGAATGAAGGGTTTCTGCAGTACTTCATGTGCATGTGCTGTTACCTACAGAGCATTAGAGGGAATCTAAGCATTCCAGAGATTCCTGGCTGCAAGCCTAGATTTGATGTCTTTACAGTCTTTATTGTGCCTCTTTTATGGTTGACTGTTTGTTTCTTCATATTGGATCATCATCATGTGGTAATGGGAACATTTTATAAAGTCTCACTCATTTTAGTTATTTGGACAAAATCAGAATGAATTGAAATGCTGAATTCAGTTAGCAATACAGAAACCCACCCAAAGGGAGATAGTTATTTTTTCTTTTTTTTTTTTTTTTAATTGAATAATCAGTTATCAAAGATAAAGCATTGATGACATGACTTTCATACCTGAGTTGGTACCATTAGTATGTTCTGGGACACATCAGAAAAGCAATAGCACTGTGCAATATCATCTCCAGCTGCACCATAACGTCAGGTCTGTAGCTGTCAGACTTGTAATCCGAATAGATACACTGGACAAGTTCTGATGTGGAAGATTTTCCAGGAAGAGCCAAGTGCTCTTGGAAGTGTATGATAGTGATATAGTACATGGTAATCTTCCACATAAGGCCCAGATCAATCCATGGTGGTTTTAGGGGTCTCTAAGATTGCTGAGTTTCATGTATGATATAAGATCTAGTGTCACCCAGACTCTGGTGGAAACCAAAGACTCCGTAGCACATTTTAAAAGTATTCTGCATAACAATTTTTCTTTGAACTGAAAGTATTCTGTACATACTTACAGGTTTTGATTGCTTCAGAGTAGTTTTGAAATATAATATATATACAAAGAAAAGAAATGGGTAAATGCCATTGCTACTGTCTACACAGGAAAAATAGAAAGGACAGATGGATATGTATCAACAGTTTTATAAAAAGCTCACATAAAATTTGATAATGACAAAATTATAAAATACATATTTGAATAAGACTGAAATAATTAAAATAAAGGATATAATGAAAGAATCATTTACTAATGAGAACAGAGCTGTAACAAAATGAGGATACAAATTTCAAAATTAAATATTAACCAAATGTACATCAAAGTGTTCTTAAATGAATTACTTCCATAGAACACCAAATACTAATAGCAGTCTTAAGAGATGTTTATTTTAGAATGAATTTGTTATGCAGTAATTTGAATTTGTTAGTTTGAAACATAGGAAAGATATTTTTTTAAAAACTGTTTTCATCTGCACTGGAAAGGGCAACAGCAATCATATGCCCTTTGCAGTGCACGTGAAAGTAAGTTAGTTACTGCAGTTAGTTACTGAACTCTGCTGAGCAGAGACAGGAAAGGGCCAGGATTTAAATGAAGACATATCTTCCAAGAGAGAACTATAGCCACAGTTGTGGATGCCGCTGCAAGTAGGCTATGTTCACTACACTCATTTAAAGATGTAATTTCTCTGGTAGTTCTCTTTGAATAATACCAAGCCTGTTTCCTTAAAAAAATAATAATTAAAAAAATATTAATGGCCTCTTTGGACATTTTTTTTTAAGCCTAAGATCTATTTTTAAGAGCTGTTTTAATTTGTGTGTGTGTCTATGTCTTATACCTTCAATATTCAAGGAACCACACAGAGTATTTGGATATACTAATAGTCAACCAAATAGATGTCCAAAACCATTTTGCACAACAAATGACCAAACTGCATAAGGTACTTGGCTGAATATTTTGTTATATTTTCTTTAGGAAGAGGTAATGTAAGTTCATAGTACTGTGCACTTTTTTCATATTTGCCTTGTAATATGCAAAATATTTAGCAAAATTTCAACATACGATACCCAAAATAAACTTCAGAGTTATATTCTAAAAATATTAATAGTTTTATACTCCTTTTATGTTGATGATTTTAGACAAAATAACACCTCTTTGAAACAGTTGAACAATGAATGTTGTCTTTCAAATGAGAAAAATATAGCACGAAAGAGTGATTTGCAGAATCTAGTCTAAATATGAATGGGTGTTTTTCAAAGCTTGTTGAAGAACTGCAGAATTCTTGTATAGCTTGCTGTCAGGCATTCAATATTACTCTTGTGTGTTGGAAATAAAATCAGAAATTCCTAAAATCTGCTACTGAACATGAAAATGTTTTGAATATAAAAAAACTTTGGGGGGGGGCTTTTGCCCTTTCTTGAATACATTACCACAGAGGCAGCAGCAGCTTGGCTGAGGGGCTCAGCTTGTCCTGAGGTGGGTCCATTGGAACCAGCTGGAACTGGCTGGAACCTCACAGACGCTGCCCCTGAACCCCGCCTCCCCCCTTCCCCCCCGCCAGCACCTGGGTACCAACACCCAATACAAATGGCCAAAGTATGCAAGTATGCATTAGAAAGAGAGTAAAAGAAGGAAGCTTATAGAGAAAAGAAGAAATTAATAGATGAAATAAAGGAGGAGAAACTGCATCTTGGATCTACCACTGTGCAGCACTAGAAGTGGGAAAACTGGGATGCAGCTGGTAGTGCTTTATTGAAATTACTACAAAAAGTCAGGAGAGATTTCAAAGGGATTACCAATGTTTTGGCTAATTGACCATACTTTAGAATTTGATGTTGAACGTGTATGAGGTATTTTTGCTCCAGTTTCAATCATAGTTCCTCTTGTTACATCCTGTTGTCTTGGTGGTGCATAAACCAGAATCAAACTTTGGACGAGCAAGAGTGCATATTACAATTTTCCTGTATATAGTGTCCCTGAAGGAGATCTATACAGCAGTTTATAAATGAGGGGGGAAAAAGAGGTTTCTCTTGTGAAGAGAGTCAGAGTGTATATGGAGTGCCATAACCTTTTGAATCCTTTGGAAAAAGAAACGTTATTTTTCATATTTTCCCTAATCTTTGAAGCCTAATTTCTGGATTACTGTAGCTTTCTTTTAAAAGCATAGCTATAGATTTCAGCAAGAGCAATAAAAACAGTTTTGCACGTATCTCAAATGAGCAAAAAAGGCTATTCAGGTCAATAGTTAGGATTCGGAATAAGAAGCCAAGAAGGCAGATTTTAACATAAACAGAGCCACTTTTGACCTTGAATAAATTACTTGACATTACTTTGCTTTGTCAGTTACATAGAAAAACAGATAAGAACAGATACTGGAAAAAAATATATGCTACTCCTTAGCAAAGATTTCCTAGATAATTTTTTTACTTGAAAGCATATTTACACCAGTGAACTTTTCATGTCAGTGGCTTAGCTGAAGACAGACACTTTAAAGTGGGTTCGGTGTAGTACTTCCCATAAACAACAAATGGGTAAGTTTACCAGTTTTTTACTTGCTCCTACTCTGAGTCACAGCAGTTCTTTTGTCTATGGCGTTGGTTAACATTAACATGTTGCTAAGAAAAAGAATAAGATCATAACAAACAATAGCTTTAATTTGTCTGGAGGAGTGCTTCAGTGTCTGATTAGATGCCGGTAATAAATGGTTAATAAATTGCATTAAGGAAGTACATTCCTCGTTTGGGAACGTAAGGAAGCAACAGAAGTAGCAATAGCATTTGGTGATGTTTTTGCATCCCTTTGTTTTGAACCCAGCAAGTTGGTCTCATCTCCAGTAAGGAGATGATCAGGAGGTTCAGGATCTCAACTTAGGAGGTGCTGAGGTTTCCCTGAATGTTGTTAAATGCTCTGACATCTCACGCTGGTTCTCAGACCATGTTTTTACCCTATTACAACCATGCTGTTGTCTCAAATACATTAGGAAAGATGAATTGTTTCTAGAAGTTCAAATAAGTCATCTTCAATGCATTATACATTCATCTGTTAATAAACAGATAACAGTCCTTTGTAGTTTTAAAGGAGCTTTGTTTGTTCTTAATGTGAATCAGTTTAATAATAAGCTGAGCTAAAGTATTCTGTGTGTGTATAGAATAGCCCATTTAGTTAATTGTTTCCTAAAATGAGCTAGATTGGTAGCTTCCATTTAATGTCTGATTCCAGTCTCACTAGAGCCAATTGTTTTCTGCTGTGGAATTAAGTAGGAACTGAAATAGGGCTAATCTATAAGTTTCCTTGCAAATTCTATATTAAAAAAAATGCAAAACAGAAAAGAAAAAATAATTTCAGCAATCATTCTCATAGCTGAATTGTGTTAATATCTTTTCTATATTTAATTCCCCTGCACTGTAACTTCTTTTTTCTGCTCCATGAAAATTATTTCACAGAAAGTTGCTCAAAAGCATTTTATTCTTTTTCCTCCTATTCTGTGCAGAGGTGTCCTTTGAGTTAAATGCTATCAGTTCCAAATTTGGAATGTTGAAAATGGATGTTATTAAAGAAATAGTGGAATTCCCCAAATGAGGAGGAACAAAGCCTTTAATCCCACACGCTGCAGGCCCAGTATTACCATCATTGAGATCCCCTGGTGAAATTCACATGAACTGATGAAGTAGATGTGGAAAAGTCTTTTTGAGATTAGATAAAGATTTTTAAAAGGATATTCCCGATTTATTTTGACTTAGATACAATAAATATACCTTGCATTTCCCAAATTCAGGAAGTTTCGTAATACTCCTGTAAAAGTGTGTAGTAAGGGAACATCATTCTCTCCTGGATCACAGTCTTGAAATATAGTCTCTACAGGTTCTGTCCTCTGGTAAGTTTTTCTGTACATAACTGGAACTCTTATTTCTCTGTAAGAGAATAATTTAAAGTTACTAAACAGCTTAGTATACTATTTACCACTGGCTTTTTTTCACAATACTCAGATGGGAAAAAATTAGGAGGATACTAATTTGTCTGAATGTTTCAGTCTGCCGCTCCTGCTTTGCATAGCTGCTAGGTATGTTTAATCTTCCATTGACAAAAGCTTGCTTTTGCACATGGTCAGAGGTAGCTTATGGGAGAAGACATGACCCAGTGTGAAAGCTTGATGTGTTTTGTCAATAATATTAAGCTACAGTATTAATTGGAATTCAGCATTTGATTAACATTGATTTAGGGCAGAAGTATTATATTTATTTGCCTTTTTTTTTGGAAATTAAATAGGCCAAGCAGTGATCCTGTGGAATCTAGCCATAGTAAAACTTCTCTCTCTGGCAGCTGCAGATATTAAAGGTTTCAGTTTTGCATCTCCTTCCATCTTTGGTGGCGGAATATCCTTAACAGCACTATACATATACTTTAACATAAAGTCAGAGACTCAGTATTGACTGAGAGAAATTCACAGAGATATTTGCTGCACAATGCAAGGGTATTTCACAAATTACTGGGGATTTCACACACATTTTTATAATCATAATCAAAATATTATAATTTACAGTTGTGATTTGTCCTTGTTTTTCACCTATCCCACTGTCTGCCTTAAATCTTTTCCTGCCTTGTGTACCTACAGTGAGTTTTAAGATTCCTTGTAAAATCAGCACAAAACCTAATTTCTGCTAAAGTCAGCTTAATCTTCATCTCCAAGTAGTTATAAAAGTTACCACTTGAAAGGTTTCCAATTTTTTCTTCTTTTTAGCTCTTTGTAGTTTTTTTAGAATGTCTATCACATGGGGCAGTCTTTCTGTTTTTAGTGGGTATTATTTGGACCTCTGAGTCAGAGTGTCACATGTCGTTACAGAATTGCAGATAGAGTTCATTAGGTATAAAATAAAGGGCAGGGCTCTAGAGATTTTGTAGCAAATTAATGTTTTATTATTGGCAATGTTTGTTGGTCCGGAGAAAATGAGGTGGTGAGAGACTAAAGCTCCATTAATTTTGCACTAAAAACTCCACTAGTTTGTGTATTATAGATAAACTGAAATATCTGGAGATTGTTCATAGGAATACAGATTTAAACCTACCTTTGAAAAAAAAGTGAGATGGCAGCAACGCTTGCCAGCATCAAATAGAAATAAATAAAAGGAAAGTTGCAAACTTTTTGATTTAGAAATTTTGCTAAAAGAGTTCATAGAATCAAACATGAAGAACAATTTAACTCAATCATCACTAAAAAGCTAAAATTGGTTTATTGTAAGATTAGGAGGCAACTGGATCTCACAATAAAGCATGAAAATTATGCATTATGAGCGAGATTTTTTGAGTCTAATACATTCTCTATTCAAGATTCTCCAACTTGTTAATAAAGAAGTGCTTTTATGAGGAAGGTATTTGCTATGATCATACACAATGTGCTATATTTTAGTCCCTTCGTCTAATCACTGGGTTACATATGCACAGGAAAAAAATACCTAGAGCATTTACTGATAGTGCAGAATGATTTATGTATAACCTCTGTTCAGTTTGTTTTCTCTAAAAAGCTTTATTGTCTTTTTTTCTCAGAAGTATCTCATCTTCTAAATAAAACAAATTTCATAATACTCAATTTGAGTGACTGCTCCTGCTTCTTCATCCTACTGTTACTCTTTATCCATAACAGTGTTTCTGAAACAGCTTACAGTCTCTCCTTACTCATGCCCATTTTCTGATTCTTAGATATATTGCTCACTTTTCAATTCAATAATGTGGTGGTTTGGTTTGGGTTTTTTTGGTTTGTTGTTTGTTTTCTTTTTTTTTTCCTTCAGTTCTGCTTTTTGAACTGGGAATAATTATCCAAGTTTAATTTACTTAGTATGTCTATAGTCATAATATTTAATGATCTATTATTATACAAGATCCCAGCTGCACAGGAGTGATCTATATATTTGGAGCTATTAGGTAATTACAGATGCTTACAAAAAGGCATTTGCTAGCCAGCAAGGAAAGGCACTAAAAGCTATGCATTCAATATATGTGTTTGTCAGGCTTGGAATTGGAATGCATGTTACAAGTCATGTCTTCAACTTGTCTGCGGGAGTTAATGATCTGGTTTTGGGAAATAAAAGAATTAAAAGTATATTTAACCAATATAGTGGGAAAGACAAACAGTTTTTCAATACACAGTATTTCTCAAAAGAGACAAAATTATGTTTATTTAGTATAACCAAATACACTGAGACATGTTTCGTCAGAGAAACTGTTTCAAGCTGTTTACTTCAAGTGTGAAAGATCTTTCTTAGAGTGAACACACTTTCTCTTGGACTATGCCTCTTGAATTTCAGTAATAGCTGAATTGTGTTGAAAACACATTTTCAGTAATTGTACCTGTTTATCAAAATGCAGATGATAAAAATGCTGGTAAATATAACTTTGTTTAAGATAAATTAAGTACATATAGTTATATGTGCTGAAATGATCCATTCTTTCTACAAGCAGAGCCTATCCCATCTGATACCTCAGAAAGATCCTTCGAATACTTTAAAGCCACATGCTAGAGTTTCCTAACTTGAGTTCCAGAGTTTGAACTCTGGCAGTCTAAAACAGTTGAGTCCAGTATGTTCATAGGAAAGTCAGCCAGAAAAATTAAATTTACATAAACAAATTATTCTATCAACCTCTGCCAACACCTACCTTGCCTAGTCTTATAAATGATCCAAACTTCCAGTCTGCTTTCAGACATTTCCCGATATTTGCTAATTCTCGTCGGTCTGGCTATCTCTAAAAATACATCTATTGGCAAATCATGTGACTGATTCTGTCTGTTTAAATAAGACCATAAAAATGCTAAAATTATACATTTTCAAAATTTTAGTTCTGTGGAAACCTGTAGGGTTCTTACTGATGAGCAGTACCGTATTGTTCGTGATTATTGCAATGGCATGTAAATCTACTGAAAATAGAGCAGGAAAATGAGGAGTCTATGGGATTCCATCAGCAGAAGAGAGAGTATGGTATGTTATGTTCACAATTATGTTTCAGAATGGAATATTTAGACATTAAAGGCAATGGTACAAGAAGATCTTATTTCAAGCCACAGATCCTTTATCCTTAATTTTGGCCAGATGTGTTACAGTATAGAAAGATTTCCTGAAAACATGCAGAAGGATTTAGTCTACAAGGTGGTTTTAATATGAAGTGCCAAAGATCTTGGATTAGATCTTGCAGTCAAAGTGCTACTATTCTTGGTAATAAAGAAAAAGAAATAGAGTGAATGAAGGCTGAACTCCAGTGAGCAGCTGTGACTGTTGCTGATTGTTTATGGCTTTTCACACTGTGTGTTGTTAAATTGTCATACACATTTCTACAGACAGCTGTGGATGCTCTAAGTTTGCATGTGTTTAGGAAGGAGTCCAAAAGAGTAAAAGTCCATCAAGTGCTGTTAATCACAAAATTATCACCTTTGGTTCAGGAGGTCCCTGAACCACAAGTGATGGGTGACTGGGAGAGTGTATCAGAAAGGTGTCGTTGCATGTTCCCTTTGTTTTTATTATCATAGAATAGAATAGAATAGAATAGAGTAGAATAGAGCAGAGCAGAGTGGAATAGTGCAGTTGGAAAGGACCTACAATGATCATCTAGTCCAACTGCCTGACCACTTCAGGGCTGAAGTCTTATCTGTTAATTTGCTAATGACTCCACTGGAGATAGGATACAGGTCTAGATGAACCCTGTCCTGGCCCTGTGTGGTCATCCTTATGATTTTATGTTCTTTGCATTTTGACGGGTTGAACCCAGGAGACAAAAAGTAGAGAATGGATGGGATTTATCTCACTTGCATTTAGATGCCCACTTTGTAGACTTCTGAACAGGAGCCAGGTTTCTAGATTCCATCTATAACCAGTATAGAGAAGTAAACAACCAAGTGAAGCTTACCTTAGAATGTTTCTGTGAAGGACCTTTATTGTGCCAGATTCAATGATTCATTTCTAAACAGATTTTTAAATTGTAGAGATATAAACCTGGTCAAATCAATTCTACTTATGTAACTCACTGAACACTAATCTAGTAGTATTACTACAGAAGTGGTAGTCTCATTTCTTTGTGGGATTTGGAAAGTAACAAGGTACATATTAAAAAGAAGAAAAGATCTTGAAGATTCATTATACCATTTTAGATACCATTTCTATTGGAAGTATCACTAAAATGACTATAGGGTAGAGTGAGGATCTTTTATAATCAGTCTCAAGTGAAAAGGCTTGTGCCAGTCCAGGATGGATATGTATACAGAGTAACATCCTGCTG
>NW_009207442.1:35702-47329 GCF_000690835.1 Fulmarus glacialis
GCATTATTTCTTGTTGAAAGCTTATGGTTACATAGTATTGACATTACCATATATATATTTAAAAATTCTTGGGGCTATGCTGCATGAATCAAACATTCCAGCTTTGCCATAGTTGTATTATTGTGAAGATTTTAATTGTGTTATAGCAAGGCAAATTATTGGTTTGCTAAGGAAAAATAATCTCACTATTATGCTGCAAATCGCTGATATTAAATATGAAATACACAATCTGACATACAACTCAATACCAAATCTGCAGAATATAATTTTATTGGTCTTGTTATCAAAATGAGTTAATACAAATATATTCCACAAATCACTAAGACTGAAACATAACTTATTCTCAAGAAAGAGCGTGTTCGTTGACTTGTTGATTTTACGGGTTTTGTTGCACTATGAAATCTGTGTTTGTTACAGAGTCAGCTTCTTTCAGGAATGCATGTTTAGTCTCTTTACTGAGGTCATTCTACTGACACTTTGATATTATACCAGAAATTACCATGATGGCATGGTACCAGCCAATCAGCAGTGCAGTACTGCCCAAACTAAAATGACTGCTTGCTACTTCGGCCGCATCTATCTTAACACTTGGAAGTTTGTGAACTATTGAATATAGCCATGACTATTTAAAGTTTGGACAGTTTTTGTTTTGTGCTTTTATCTAAAAAAAAAAAAAAAAAAAGTCAATGGAATTGATTGAATATTTAACAATGTAGTTTAAGTCTGATCAAAAGAAGGTTATTCCTGTCATTAGAACTACAGAAATCCTTCCCTTGTAACACGTTAATGTGATTTGCAAGATCTGCTTTGGTGTACTAGCTGAAAGTTGAGATTCATTAGCCAATCTAGAATGTGATAAGGTTTGTCTATAGCACTGATGTCCAGACTTCCTGGAGTATGTGCATTGTATTGGGAAACTCCTGAAAGCCTGAACATTTCTTTTACGATCTTTTTTTCAATAAAGTGATTACGTGTGTATTTATGTCCTTTTGTATACAACTGAGTAGTCAGCCTTTGTTCAGCTTTAAATATCTTGCTTATTTTGTACCCAGAACTTGATCGATGTCCTTGTGAGCTGGTGGACATTTTATGAGAGGCGGCTATGCTCCTTCCTGCAACTAAACATTGTTTTCTGAGATTTGCTTTTGCAACCAAATTCAGACAAATAAAAAGGGTTATCTCTATCTTGGAGTGAAGAAAGACAAGATTGGAATATTCCATTTTACTGAAGATAGTAACAGATGTCACAAAGACAGCAGTTTTAAATCACTTGCTACTTGTTTTTCCTTTCTTTAAACTTTAATAACTGATCTCTGAGACACTGCCTGGCTTTTGAAGGTTTTATAGGAATTTGGGGAGGACAAAGAACTGTTTGGCCTATTGAGACTTACCATTACATCATTCCTCCCTAAGTCATTCCTAGATTGATGATGCCTAAAAAATCTGACCTGAAAATCCATTTCAAGCATTTATTACTGTTTCAATGAAAAAGTACTTCCAAATGTCTGCTTTGAAGATATTGCCCCTAATTTTAATTTTTCAAAGCCCTCTTGTCTTGTCTATATGCTATAATAAAAAATAGCACAGGTTGACATTATCTGTTCCAGCATTCAGAACACATGCTTCAGTTAGGCCTTCCTAAATACTTGTATCTCTAAATTGTATTCCTACACTTTTGCCAGTTCTCTTACTGGAATTTAGTCAATTAATCCTAAAAAATTGTTTTGCTGACCTATAATACATCTTACAATAAAAAAAAAAAAACAAACAATGGAAGCCTAAAATAGGAATCTAATGAGATGAGAATAGTGCAACTGTGTTACACTAGCACTGAAATAGCTAGACATGAAAAAATGTGAGGGATTTTAGCAGTATTATTTCCAGACAATTGCAACTTTTCAATATAATATTTTTCAGGTTGTGTAAGCTATTTGAACTTTTTTTAATACTAAAGTTCTCAGAAATCTGGCACTCAAAACAACTCTTTCAATTTTAGACTCATTTATGCACATGATTAAGGTGTATTTTCAGATATATGTTGAGCTGTTTTGTATTTGTATGGCTAATACTTTTTGTGAAGATTTTTAAATTGTTGAGTCATTGGAAAGATGAACAGTTAAAGAGAGCTGTGATCTCAGGTTTGGAAATATGATGAATACAGTTCATCATAAGCCTGCTCCTGCAAAGTCTTAATCTTCTCTCTAAGCTGTTCCCATAAAAGCGCAGATCTCTTTTGCTTGGCAAGTTGACCTGTACAGAAAGAAGGCTGAACTGCCATGTAAAACAGATATCTGACAGAATAGCACTTTCTTTATCATTTAAGGGGTTTTGTTTTATATAATATTAATGCTGTAAAAATGTGCAAATGTATGTAAAAAGTTAAATATTTGCTTACCCCATCCTTCATCTCTAAATATTGGATGAACTGGAACTGTTGTTGTTATAAGAGCTGAAGAGGTACAATATCATCTTTATCAACACCCACCTAATGTGTCAGGTACTCATTTCTCAACTTCAACACTCCTCATTCCTCAACAATGCAACTTCCGTATGACTCTCACTTAAAGCAATAGCATATCCCACAGGGGGAAGCCATTTTAAATGGCAACAAGCTGAGAGAGATTTACCAGGACACTGGATTTAACACCTATAACTGGCTGTAATATTAACCGTTCTATTTAATATTACACGGAAAGACTGTAAATCTTCACTACATTAAAGTTGTCATCAAACTGTAGTTCTTAACGGTCTGATGTAATAATGTTACAGCTATATCTATCAACTTTTCACTGTTAGCAGCCACTGCAAAAAAATGGGTTGCAGAATTAGTTGATCTTCAAAGCCTGTCTGTAGTCCCATTATTTTGGGCTTACACATATGCATACGGTTCGGTCTAAAAGCACTTCTAGTCAGTTCACAAATTTTAAGTTGGGCCCCCTTATAGGATGATGTTGAGAAAGTTACGTCATCTCATACAGCACGCTGCGTGTTCTGCTGAAGGCTGTCTATACCAAACACACAGTTCACATGGGTAGCTTATTCCCACTTCAGGGAACAACTAGTTTTGACACATTTGTAATGTTTGGATGTGACATGAATGCAAATACAAATATGGTTATGCAAATAGTGAAAGGTCATGCTCTAAAAATGCCAGGATAGGCTGTTCAGTATTTTCAAGACAGCAACTGAACACATATAAATGCCTCAAAGCATAGTAAGTGACGTATATTTGGTTTCCAGGATCAGTGGTTTTGGCGAGTCAGAAACAACAGGGTGATGGATGGATACCCCATGCAGATTACCTACTTCTGGAGGGGACTGCCTCCCAGCATTGATGCAGTTTATGAAAACAGTGAGGGGAATTTTGTCTTCTTTAAAGGTAAGAAAAGAAGAAAAGTAAGATTTTGTGTAATACTTTTAGCTGTGATGATTTCTTGCTTATTTTTACTAATGATTTGTAAATCATATTGCAAATTGGTAGCTAAATGAAGAGTATATGAGTTATGTTTTCTCGTTTTGGCAACTACAGCTTTAATTTATGATTACCCTTCAGAGTATCAGATCATTTACTCTTACATATTCAGTAAAAATTTGGAAATTTAAATAAGAGATGTAGCAATGCAGTGATCTACTATGAAATCCTTTTTGAAAAATGTGGATTAGGAAGCAAGAATGAACACGGTTCCATATTTTTTTTTGTGTGGTTCTCTTTGCTCTTCTTCCTTTTTACAAATGAAATTTGCATATATTTAAATGGCATCTGTGCTACATATATGTCACTGTACTGCACTGTACTTATTTCATCTGAGAACTGTGATGTTAGGAGTTTCAGGTGGGAAAATAAATATCTTTTTCATAGATGTGCATTTAGTATTTCTAAAGAAGCATAAACTCCAGAAAATATATTGTATGGATTGAATTTTTGCTAATCATTCTTTTCAAAGTTTCACTCCAGGCATCAGCTATTCTTCAAAATTAAAGTTCTTGAACATGCATCAAATTTAGATTTAATGAGAAAATTACCCTATATGTTAAATAAATACCCATTTAGGAACAAAAGAGTGGAAACCATCTAAAGTATGTTTTATAAGATAATAATTTGGGAGAAGAAAGAAGAAATTGAATAGATATGTAAAAAAATATTCAGCTATTTAGTGTTGTGAGTGATTCACTTGTTAACTCATTACAAAAAAGTAGAATTTTTTTTTAAGTTGTTATATCAAAAATGAATTCATTTTTACAAGTGGAATTATTATCAGGGAGATAAAAATAATATTCATTCACTATGGAAATATTATCATCTTGGGAATGCTAAATGGAAAATGTTTAATAACATGCAGAAACACTGCATAACAGTACAATGAGGATGAAGTTTATGTTTTACTAATAGGGAAATTGTATTTTTTGTGTCAATCATAAGGAAAATTACATTCCATATAGTACATTTTGTATTTACATGACTTCAATAGAGCATATGTTTTACTTCTGCTGCCATAAAATAAACTTCATGTCATAAACTCTGGGAAGATGGTAAGATCGGGAATCATGATCAAGGTACCTCTAAATCTCCATCCCTCTGCTTGATTTTTGGGTCCATGGGACACGGGAGGATACAAATATTATTCTATAGATACTCCTTTGCTCATCACTGCTACGTAAAGCAAAGGCACTACGCTGTGCATTCCAGACCTCTACCTTGATAATGCTGGCATCCATTACCAGAGCTTCAGACAGAAATGATCAAGCTTAGTCTTATACCTGCTTTCTTTTCCTTCCCAGTGACCTCAAAATATGTTTTATCATTATTTAACCCTTCATCCAATGCTGACTGACTCCTATCAGGTCTTAGAGGAATGGGTTGATTCAGTAGTCTGTAGGTTATAGATAACAAAAAACAGAAGGAGGAGAGGAACTTCTTTATTTTCTACCTGGGAAATTAAATAATCAGGATTAATTAAAACAAGCAGAAGCAGTAGGATTGTGCTCTTAGAAGTCAGAATATTGTGTTCTTTTCCTTCCTCATCATCACCAGCTTACGCTCTCTGATTTCAGACCAGCTAGTTTTGTGCTTTCTAGTTGATATCATACTTGGGTTTTCTGTTGCAGGTATTTTTCCACCTGCTTTCTTTTCCTTCCATTATTTTTCTAGTGATATTTTTATTGTCCCTTTTTTTGCCAAGGTCAAAAGTCCTCATATTTCCTTGTGTGATTTTTTTTTAATTTTTGCTTCTCTGCCACTTCCTCTTCATGATTTCCAATATCTACCTGATGGTGTTTGTCTATCAGTGTAACTCATGGTTTTTCATTGCAACAGAATCAATAGGTTCAGCTGAGTCTTTTGTATGTGTGTCCTTGAAAATTCCTGTTAATCAAGGATATCAGCTGCCTTGTGGAACACGATTGCAGAAGTCGATATAAATAGACTGTAGGTAACAATCATTGCCTTGTTTCTTCTGTTCCATCACAAAATTTCTTCCTGGGAAAAGAGTATATGTCTTCCTCCCAAAGGTGCTAGAAATAGACAAGTTGATTGTTGCTAAGATGGTGAGCAAGTAGAACATGTTATCCAGGTAGTGTGCTTTACCAATCTAAAACTGGTCAAACCGAGTAAGTTCTAGAAGGAGCTTTAAATCTCAAGTCTTGCATACAGATGTGTTTACAAAACACATATCTAAGCCAACATTTATGTCCATTATTCAGGGAAAAAAGATAAAAGATGGAGTGAGTACCATCACAAAGCTTGGACCAGAATAATGTCACTATGCGCTCCTCTTAGAAAACATTTTCCAGATAACTTCATTTTAAGACTGGTCAGTTCTTCACGGCAGAAAAGTATGGTGTTTGAGTGAAGACAGCATTTACTTGCAGATTTTTAAATACAGTCTCCAAAACTTCTTCTCAAGGTATCCATAACATCCAACGTCCTGTAAGGTATAGAGTCTTGAATCTCTGGTGTGTGCTGGAGAAACAGGTCAGTGTGTAAATATCCTTCCTTCAGAACAGCCACTGCTTCTTCTGCAGATGCTCAAAGCAAGGTTCCAGGCATACCTTCCATCTCCATTGCTCCTTTCACTCACTTTGGAGGCTTTTTTACTAGTGTGAAACAGGGCCTCCTGTGACTGTTGGCCGTTTTTTCACACCTGCTTTCATACTTGTGGAGCAAGCACTCTCTGAGGAAGGTGAAGAAAGGAGTAAGTCAGTTTACTTATCTGCGATTGCTAGTGAGTGATTGCCACCTTGCTTCTCCTTACATGCCTACACTGTCATAAGTTCAGGACAACAAATATTCTGTTAGGCCAGTGACATTTTTAAGATGCACTCAGGATAAACCTTGTGAACCATCCTGGATTGAAACGTTCTGTTTCCCTCTTTAGAAATCCACAAATCTCCTTTATTTTCAATAATATATGCTCTATTTGGTTTGTTTCAATCTTTGTCTTTCAGGGCAGCAAACACCAAATTTGAAACATTTGATTTAAATTATAAACCAGGTTTAGATCTTTATTACTTTTTTTTATTAACCTTAGATTTTTCCTCCCTTTGTGTATACAGTTGGATTAATGATATTAGTAGACTTCTTTACAGTAGTAGAAATATAAATTAACGAAGGTATAAAAGTATTTAAAAATTAACATTTTTTTAAAATGGGAGCTATGTTGTAAAATATGAGCCATATGCAAATGATATCAGATGGCAGCTCAGGACGGAACATTTATTTATGAACCTTTGAAATGTCTTTATAGCTGATGTTTTTGCTATGAGAAATGTGCTAATAAAATCTATCTGTATATTTACACCTATTTGACATTACTCTCCTGAGAATACTTGAGGAGCCTGTGAGATCATGAATAATGTCCTAGATGTGTATAGAAAATCAAGCTGAATCAAGTTCAAGACTATTGGATCAAGTTTCTTCTTTGGTTTTGAAATTTCATTGGTTTTGATTTTTTTTTAATTTTACCATTTTAACTTTTATTTCTTTCTTTTTCTTTTTTTTTTTTTTTTTTTTTTTTTTGCACTAACATTTATTTACACAAAGAAAAACAATTGTAAAAATTCAGTAGCGTGCTTGTAGTGCAAAGTGATGCTTGCTCATTTCAGGTAGCTTAAGATACTTGGCCTGCCTCCTTGTGCCTCATAATGCTCATAAAGTACATAGCAATCTGGTGGATGGCTGCTTATAAAAAGCAGATGTTTACATTCTTGTTATTATTCACTGGTGGTGTCCATGCTGAATGATAATAAGAAGATGGCACCAGAACTATACTTTTTTCTTTTTTTTTTTTTAATAAGGAAATGTGAATAGTAAAATTTATTCTGTGTACCTGTGGGAATTTATACGGTGCTAAAAATGAAATTGTCAAGCCATCTGCACTGTTGAATGTTATGGTAAACCAAATGTAGCAATAAAAAGGCTGCTGTAAAACTCACACTGCCAGTGCCACCATCATAACTTTCAACTGCACTTATCCCACTGCTTGACAGTTTTATTTTGAAAAAATAGACTTACTATAGTGTCAGATCATGGAGCAGAGAAATGACAGAAACTTAATGTGGGAAACAGAGAATGAGAAAAAAGGAAGCATGAATACTAATTTGGGAATACTAGAAAGAAGACACTTGATCCTGGCTTGAAAGATTAAAATTAAGAGCAAGGGTAACTGGAGAAAAAAAATCACTTTAATTAGATGTTAAAATTTTAATTTATTTCAACTGAATATAATTCCTAAAAGTTTTGAGAATTTGTCTCATCACTGTAACGCTTACAGTGAGTATATGTTATATCCCACACAGGTCTTGCACTACACACATATAATTGCATATAACATGAACAAAAAATTTGGTTGCTGACAGCCCAGGAGCACAACTATTCAGCATTCTGATTCTATGAAGGTAGAACTACAGTTGCTAAAAACTGCATAATTGTTTGCAGTAGTCAGCAGGTAGTTAAATAGTCTGAAGGATATCTGGAATTAAATATTCAATATTTTAAGTGAAGCACAGCAATATAGATACCCTTTATTTCCAGTATTTTCTTCTAGAATGTCAAAGATAGATGTTGAGAGACTTCAAATAATTGCAGTCACAGTTCATCCTTCTCAATTGTTTCCCTACAGTGATGATATTTAACAAAGCATTATTGCAAAAAGTAAGACATTTTGACTTTTTTATCACTTGCTTCACTCTTAGCTTGTGACCTTACCTTCTGCTTGTTATTGTGTTAGATCTTACATTAGGGAATAAAAGCAGAGAGATGAAACATTCTGAAGGTTGGCCGGACTTCATGAAACATGTGGTGCTTTATTCTCTGTGAGAATAACAAACCCACTAACCAGACCTTAAAAAACAACTTTGTAAAATAAATACAGTGGTGATTTCTGCCAAGGGCATAGGTTAGGACTCTGAACAAGCATTAGCTATCTATAAGAAGGATCAAACTATAACTATTCTTGTTTTTATTTCCATTATAATCACAATTAATGAAGTGTATTGACTATTTACTAGTGGAAGTGGAATATGAGCTAAATGAAAGAATACTGACTTAAGCATTCATTTTTAATACATTTTAAGATACATAAATATAAGTTAGAAATAAAAGAGCTAATTCTCATCACAGTCAGGCATCTTTTGCACTGATTTTCAGCTTTAACTCCTCCTAATATTTGGTTCTGAGTTTGAAAGCTTCTCATTTTTTCTGACTTTTTGGAAATCCTCTGATCAACAGCCACCTACTTTTCTCCAGCTGAGGGACAGAAGCTAAACAGAAAAAAAAAAAAAAAACAACCCCCAAAACAACAAAACCAGCAACAAAACCACCTAAAAACCCCTGAAACAAACAAACAAACAAACAAACAAACAAAAAAGTGAAAACTGTCAGCCAGGTGGAACATTTGGATTTTTTATATACAGTCCTTCCCACAACAGTTGTAGCAGACTAAACATGTCTTCCAAAGTAAATGTTAAATACAATTCCCTCTAGTTAGAACCAATAGAAGTCTTGCCCACATATGTTAGAGCTCTCAATGCCCAACTCTCTCCATGAAATACAGTTAAATTTATCTTTTCTCTATTTACCCAGAAAGAATTTGCTTCTTAGTAAGAAATTATGTGAAGAAGAATTTAGTTTCTTAAGTCTTGTGTTCCCACATTTACACTTTCCTCTACTTCAGTATAACTGAATATGCAACAAATACCTGGCTCAGTGGTGCTGTCAATTATAATGGTGTGTGCTCAACCCTTGTTTATTTTGGTATGACCTGATCTTGTTAAGAGCTAAATTTGACTCATTGGGTATGGCTGGTAATGATCTATTCCTAACAATTGCTGTTACTTTCATTCCTTGTGAGGCACAGAGAAAGGTAATGGCATTACATACATCACAGCATATGTCTCTCAATGCTGTGCAACAGCTGTCATTTTGAATGATCTTCTGAAACAGAAATGAGCTGGCTCAGTATCATTCACTGGATGCCATCTGTTGTTCACACCATAAGTACCAACTAGTAAGGTCCGAAAAGCATGACTTTCTCTTATTGCTGCATTTGAAACTGCCATCACCATCTGAAGCCTTCTGTGTCCGGTCATGTGAATTGGCAAAAGGATAAACCACATGGGAGGAGGGAGGGTGAATGACTGAAGTTGCTCACCCCTGACATGATCAAACCCTATAAGTGAATTTTGTAAGGAATCTCAGTAAAGGTAAATGTCAGGTTAGCACAGACCTTAATCCCAGGTCAACATAGACCTCAGCTTTCCATGACTGTTCTTCATAGATCTGTGTCTCTTTTATTTTCAGTACTTCAAATGGCTCTGTACATATTCATTCTTTGAACCCTTTCTTCCTTCAACTGGCAGGGGGGAGAAGATGGATCTGTTGAGCAAACTGTAGTGTCTGTGCTTGGAAGTGGGTGACAAGCAGCTGTAAAGGAGCTGATAAAAAATTTACTCTGGAAACCCAGCATGGGAGGGAAGGAAACTGTATACCCTCTCCTAATTAAAACTGTGATAAAGTGAAAACATGCTTTAAATCACTACAATACAAACAGGGAGATTAAAAACACCTTCCCTGTAAACAAACATTTCATACTATTGAGGGATAGCTAAAATATAAAACCAACTGCAAAACAGCTCTACAGATTTTCCATCTTGGTGACTCTGGCATACACCTGATCCTAGATCTTTGGGGTAATATTACATTTCCTTATAAAATATTTATACAGCAGACTGCCTTAACCTCCTAAGTCTGTGGAACAGCCTGCCTAGCCTTACAGGTAAGTACAGTAGCTAATATGAACAGCCATGATTTTATCTCTTAGGATCTCTTTCCAAATATCATCATCATAAATAACAATGGATAGACCAAAGTGAAGTATCCAGTAGGCCAATCCAATATGGATCTTCATGGATCTTCTCTAGACCTTTCTGTGATGTAACTCAGAAGGGTCTACATGACATCGAAGAGTATCTTCTTCAGTGTTATTATTACTAAAAATAACAATGTTTTTTGGAAACACAGATGAAGGCAGTGTTTTGAAGAGAAAATGAATACATGGTTCCTACACAATGGAGCCTATAGTCTAGCTCAAAAAGAGTGTCCCTGTGGCCTAAATGACATAATGCAAAGAGAAGACAGGCCTCAAAGCAAGCTTTTCAGATAAGTACTAAAATGCAAATTATGCTCCATTTTCCCTATTTCTAGGGGGCATATGAGGATATTTATTCCCTTTTTTCAGCCAAAGTTGTCTGTTTGAAAGAGAAGTCTCTGCTGAAAAGACACAGGTGAGAAACATGTTTTGAAGAAGAATTAGAAGAAAGCAAAAATGTAAATAGGAGAAGACAGTTGCAAGAATAGGACAGGAGCCACAGTATGTTGAGAAGACCCTAGTAAAGAGTCTGGAAGACAGCACAATTATTGGGGAAAGTGTTAGACTAAAGGCTTAATATGAGATGATTAACGAGGTGAGACAATCGTGGAAGTGTTCAGTGAGGAAGAAAAGCTTAGCTAGGAAGCTAGAGCAAACTGAAGCTGGGAAACTGGAGTTGTGGGCTGGTGAGGTGTGGTGGGTTGACCCTGGCTGGATACCAGATTCCCACCAAAGCCACTCTATCACTCCCCCTCCTCAACTGGACAGGGTAGAGAAAATATAACGAAAGGCTCATAGGTCGAGATAAGGACAGGGAGAGATCACTCACCAATTATCATCACAGGCAAACCAGACTTGACTTGGGGAAATTAGTTTAATTTATTACCAAGCAAATCAGAGTAGGATAATGAGAAAAACCCACATATCTTAAAAACACCTTCCCCCCACCTCTCCCTTCTTCCCAGGCTCAACTTCACTCCCGATTTTCTCTATCTCCTCCCCATCAGTGGCGCAGGGGATGGGGAATGGGTGTTGCGGTCAGTTCATCACACGTTGTCTCTGCCGCTCCTTCCTCCTCGCTCTCTTCCCCTGCTCCAGTGTGGGGTCCCACTCATGGGAGACAGTTCTCCACAAACTTCTCTAATGTGAGTCGTTCCCACAGGCTACAGTTCTTCAACTGCTCCAGCGTGGGTCCTTTCCACAAGGTGCAGTCCTTAGGAACAGACTGCTCCAGCGTGGGTCCCCCACGGGGTCACAAGTCAT
>NW_009207442.1:47418-55195 GCF_000690835.1 Fulmarus glacialis
TTTGGGGCACATCCACCTGTTCAGGCATGGGGTCCTCCATGGGCTGCAGGTGGATATCTGCTCCACTGTTAACCTCCGTGGGCTGCAAGGGGACAGCCTGCCTCACCATGGGCTTCACCACGGGCTGTAGGGGAATCTCTGCTCTGGTGCCTGGAGCACCTCCTCCCCCTCCTTCTTCACTGACCTTGGTGTCTGCAGAGTTGTTTCTCTCACATATTCTCACTCCTCTCTCTGGCTGCAGTTGCTGTTGCACAGGGGTTTTTTTTTCCCCTTCTTAAGTACGTTATCCCAGAGGCACTACCACCATCGCTGATGGGCTCGGCCTTGGCCAGTGCAGTTCCATCTTGGAGCCAGCTGGCGTTGGCTCTGTTGGACAGAAGGGAAGTTTCTAGCAGCTTCTCACAGAAGCCACCTCTGTAGCACTCCCTGCTACCAAAACCTTGCCATGCAAATCCAATACATGAGGTAAGCTATCCAGTTACAAGAGAAAGCACAGGAAGCATCCTCTCCAAAAACAGGTACAGGGGGGCTATACTACAAAACACTGGTGCAACTGCTGCTTCTGTATATGTGCATACCCCTATATGGAAAATATATTCAGCTAGTAGGGATTCAACCACTGAGCATTGCTGTTCAGGAGGCACTAGGGTATTATTCGTATTTAAGATGGTTTAGGTAACCTGAGGTTTCTGTAGAGACTATCCTAACACCAGCTAGAGTCCTATAGCTACCTTGTATTGTCAGCATGTAGTAAGTAAATTGGGTACTTTTGAATGATTCGTCACCCACAACCAAAGGTTAAATCTTACTGCTACTGGTACTAAAGGCAACCCCCCAGCAATTTCAGAAACACAAGGTTTTCACCTGTGGGACTTCAGAACCTGTTTGCTGTCTTTAGGCCACACTAAAGAAAATATGATTAAAAAAAAAAATTAAATTCTATGGTCATTTCAGAAATAATCTGTACATACTTCATAAGTAATTTAACTTCTTGAGGAGAAGGAGCGTACAGAGTAATAAAAGCATATGGTCTCTATGAGGATAGGAATTTCTATTCTTTCTTTATTTATGTTTTCTTACCTCATTTTGTCTTAAAATTCACTCTTCTTTCCTCATGAAACATAAATCTGTTGTGTAGTATTGCTGTAAATGTATTACATTATCAACCACAGAGCCTCTTGAGATTACTTCATTTTCATTCTGATTTTGATCCCTATATAGTTGGTATCAAAATCTTCTGTGGGCTTATTGAATGAAAGGTGCTTTATAAATGCAAGGTATCTGTAAGGCATATTTAATTTTGCATTATCTGCAGTGATAGAACATTTTTCATTTAATTGTGTTTGGCAGAACCGCTATAGCCCTTTGGGAGTCTTTCATATTTCTTATGAGTGTATTAATATTAATACTGAGAGTACTGAAGACTAACACAAATATATGTTTGTGTATATATATGCTTTTGTACAGGTAACAAGTTCTGGGTTTTCAAGGACACTACTCTCCAGCCAGGTTATCCTCATGATTTGATAACACTTGGAAGCGGAATTCCTTCCCATGGCATTGATTCAGCAATTTGGTGGGAAGATGTTGGGAAAACCTACTTCTTCAAAGGAGATAGGTTGGTATAGGAATTCTGTAAGGAAGCAATCTGGTGGATATCAGCTAAGCATGTTAATCTTTTCCTCTATTTCTCAAAAGAAGTCAAGCCACTTAAACAGTTCATTTTCTGTGAATGAAATTAACCTCTCCTGCATAGAGGGTCATACTGTTTTCACATTTCTTATAACCTAAATTATATTTGTGTGAATATACTGGAATGAGTATACATATATCCAGTGGAAAAATTATGTTTTAGAAGTTAACAGGCAAGTCACAGTTGTGGCAAATTTAAACTTAAATATTCAAAGTAACATAGTTGTGTACACTCTTACCTGCTCCTTTTTATCCACATTTCTAAATCCTAGCACATAAACAGGCAAGGCATGATCCAAAACTTTTTAAGGTCAGGGAAAATTACTTCTCTTCTACTACTTAAAAATGAAGTAAGAAAGTGAAATGACAGCTAAACCAGGAAGCTAGAGAACAATTTGAGCAGTTCCCTAGGAATTATTTTTAAATAAATCTTACAGTTCCCTTCAGAAGGGACACTTATTTTTATGATTAATAAAGAACAGAAAAAAAATTGTAAAATCTGAGTTCTTTTCCAGTCCTGAAAGAGACTTGCACTAGTCACTTAGTGTCTCTGTGTCTTAATTTCCCTGTCTGTAAAAGTAAGGGAAAGAATATTTGTCTGCTTTACAGAGATATCAAGGGAACTCATTAATTTTTGAAACCCTGCAAGTTATCTGAATGATGGATTTTACAGGTTTTCAGGATGTTACTATGTTTATTGATTGGTGTATCACTGTGCAAATTCTAGGTGCTCAGAGACAAATTATTCTTTATTAATAGTTGTAGTGTTTGTATTAGTATTATGTATTAGTATGGTGACTGCTTTTGTTACTGTGTGGTACTTACTAATGTTCTGAGACATTAATAGTATTCATGGATCACTTAAGAAATTAATTTAATGCACATCATAGAATATGTTTAACACACTACAGTTGATCATTTTTTGGCAGTACTGTAATATTGCACTACAGATTGCCACAACCAATTTTATTGTTAAAGCTTTTTTTAAAAAAAAATTCTCCAACACTCATGATGAGGAAAGTAGGTAACTAAGTAAAATTTTTGTGGTATTTGAAAACTAAATATCATTTCAAGAAATGAATTTCCACACTGAAGAAGAAAGCCACCTAAATAATTTGCTTCCCATGGTTGAGTAGATTTTTTTAAAAATGTAAGTTCATTTTCAGGTAATAATTTTTTACCTCCACACTCCTGGCAAAGTATGTACAGTAAGAATCTTATGTGACTTGTACTTCCTTTAGGTTTTACTCAGCAGTGTCCTTTTATATTTCCATGCACAGGCAGTTACTTATAGTCAAGACTTTCCTAAAACACTAGTGGTAATAACAGAAGACAAAAAGAACTGTCAGAGAAAACATCTGTTGATGGAGAAGTTGCTACTAGGAGCTAACAAGCACAATGAAACTCAGCAGGATATAAATGCAATACAGTATGTTAGAAGATCGAACAACATAAGCCTTGCAGAGATAATTGAGCTATTACAGGATATTGACCACCAGTGGGAATAAACCCATATATCACCAAGCTTCTCAATGTGTATTGTTTATGTCATAATTTTTTCTTAATGTAAAGTTAGAGTTGAATTCACCTGTTGGTTTTAGTAGTATGTATGTCTACTATAGGCGTGGATTTTTGCTGAAGAAATCATAAATGTAGCTTCTTGGTGGCAGGAATTAGGAATGAAAGGGAATCAAAAAGTTACTTCAGCATCAAAATTACAAAGTATGATGTTCCTCTTTATGTAACTCAAGGACCTGTACACTTATTTTGTTTTGACAGTAATCTGTAGTTAAGGAGCTCCAGGGCAGAATCTAGACAGAGTTAAATGTCCCAGAACAGTGGTATACATAAAAAAGTTAGAGCAATAAAATACAAAACATCAAATATTGGCTATAAAATAATAATAATAATTTAAAAACCCCAAAACAATCCAGTAAGAAGATTTAAAAGTCCAAATAGTAAATGGCATTGTAATATTCATATGTCTAAAGCAGCTCATGTATGGATCATTATTAATATTTGAAATGATCCATTTAAACACTAAAGATAATTCTTCCAAATAATTGTATGAAAAATAAAGAGAGGACAAAAGATCACTACAGAAAACATTTTGCCCTCTCTCATTCCTATCCTACCAGAATTGAGTAGTGTAGGACAAGATGATAACAGATTTGCTGCATATCTTGACACATGGCCTTGTTTATGCCCCTGTCTGGTGTGACTGGGTTTTGTACTTTAGAGTTTAAATGAATATTTTTTTCTTCATAAAGCTTAGTCATCCAATAGTTCAGAATATCATTAAGTAAATAGAATTAGATGCAGGAAAGAACATGTTCTAGCAAATATTTTCCAAATTCCCTTTTTCTAAAGCCACAAAATGCACTTTAATTTATTTCCCCTCTGTTTATCAGTCTTTGAGATACAGTAACACATTTAATATATGTAAAGCTCAAATCGCTCAAATCATCACTGGGGAGTCTGCTTGTGAACTAGGCTTTTCCTTATCCTGTAGACATGCTCATTATTCCAGCACAGATTGCTGAGATAGCACTCAGTTCTTCCCTCAAAGGATTTCTCATCAATGCTGAAAAAACAACAGTTTTGGGACTTTTGAGTGTGCAATGGGTGTGTCCTCAAAGACTTGTTTTTTAATGACAACGTATATTTTTGAAAATCCTATAGGACTGTCTATTTCCATCACGCAGCCTAGTGGAAAAATGTAGAGGTTAGTAAAAGAAGGAGCTCAAAAAGGTGAAAATGTTGGAAGAGAAAAAAGGAAAACGAATGGAAGTATGCAGGAAGGAAATAGGGTTCTGGGAAAGAGGGATAGAAGAAAAAGTAAGATAACTGATAAAGAAAAAACGCAGATAAAAATGGAGATCAGAAAATAGAATATTAAGTTCAGCAAAGAGTGAGAATAAAGAAACAGAGAGAAAGAGAGAACAGGCAAATGAAAACAGGAAAAGAGAAAATGCAAACTAAGGACGAAGAAACTCAGAGTCAAAAGATAAGCAAGAACTGGTTGCAATAGTATTGATGTCATAGCTTTGTTTACTACTACATGTTGTTTCTTTCTCCATGTAAACTCTGAGAGATGTTACATTTCAAAATAAAGAGCATTGCTTTGTTGGCTGGTTACTGATGCATATGTGACTAGATTAAGAAATCAGGCTATAAAAATAATTTATGCATAAGAAAGAAAACAAAAATACAAATGTTTTTTTAATGTAACTTGCCAACTCTTAACCCACTTGAAATCTGCCACCTTTTAATTTCATTGAAAGTTTAAAGCCAGAGAAATGCCCCACAGGGAGAAATTTAGACCACTTTGTTTTTAAAAAAGATTAAGATGTGAATTATTAGAGTGTATAAGTACCTTCACAGGGACAAAATATCATTCACTTAAGGTCTCTTTAATGTATTAGGAATGATCGTAACAAGGATTTCTAAAAGCTGAAGTCAAATGAATCCAAATAAGAAAAAGGGTCACGTTTTTAGCAGTGACCAGATTATCAATGAAAGTGATGTATTCTCAGGCTCTTGACAACCTGAAATGGCAAGTGGCTGCCTTTTTATGTAATTTTTCGCATGAATATAAGTGATTTTGAAAAAAAAAAATTCTCCAAGAAAGCTATGCTCTAAATTGGTATGCTCTAAATTAGGGGAACCAATCAAAATATGAAATGACCCACCCAAATATTGTATCAGGATACATAGAGATAGTAGAGATACAGTATGTTAAGTCTTAGAACCAGCTTATAATAAGATATGCATATCAATTTAGCCAGATGCATAAGGACAAACAAATTATCGACATTATCTGTAAGCGTAAATAAAATCACAAGTGTAAATACTTCTTACATGCTCAGGTTACCTAGAATTTGCATGCTCAATCTTTTTAAATTGGAGAAAGGCTGGTTGGCAAAATGGCACAAAAGCAAGCTGAATTTTGTATTACACTGTATCTATTTAATGATAATGAAAAGCTACTGTAATGCATACATATAAGGACTTAAAATAAGGTTCCTGGGAGTATTTTAATCTGAATCTACTGTCATTTTTGTGATTAAAATAATCTAAAACATTAATGTATCTTTTTTGCATATATTGCATCTTTCTGTGTCACTGTGCAGAAGTCATAAGCATGAGAATTGCTGCAATTATAAGTGAGATGCATGCTGATTTAGTTGTCAAAGTGCAAAAATCTTTTATCTTTTTTCTGCTTACGTGAAACTGTTGTCCAGTCAGCAAATAGATTTCTTTGTAATCTGGTAGTATGTTCAAAGAAAAGAAGTCAAGTATTCTTATTTGTGGCTAACGAATGTAGCAAATGTTAGAAGGGAAAAAATATGTAGTTACTCATCTGCTATATTATAAATGCTTTTTTCCTTTTTTTTTTTTTTTGTCCTTTAAAAAAATTTCAGGTACTGGAGATACAGTGAAGAAATGAGATCCATGGACCCTGGTTATCCCAAACCAATCACAATTTGGAAAGGTATCCCAGAATCTCCTCAGGGAGCCTTTGTCCACAAAGAAAATGGTATGCAAACATGTTTCTGTTTTAATGATTTACTAACACCCTTTATTTAAGACAGAGTAGTAGAGGGGTGATTGACTATTCAGGTTAAGTAGCGAAGGAATTCTTGATTTATGAACAGAATGTTTTCTGCTATAGAACTTGCTGTTGTGAAAATGGCATGTACCATTTAACACAATGGAGAAAAATATTTTAAATTTAGAGTCATAAACCTTAATTTCCACTCTTTTTTTTCTTGTGTCTTAATTCACTTAATTATTTTTGTTCTCTGCTGAATGATAGTACCTCTTAAAACAATATCTCTCTATTTGAATTGTCAAGATGTTGGCTGTTTGAACAGCTTAGAAGGTATTACTTTCATTCTGAACAACTAGAAAAGGGAAGCAGAATCTTTATCTAAGCAGAAATATGCCCAGGAATCTATGTAAATCAAAGATGTCATAAGCCCGTGATGCAGAAATGCAGGTCACAAGGATGTTAGTATGAAGTGCTATTACCTGTACCAAGATGCATCATCACATACAGGAACCTAGAATCTCAGCTGGCCACACCTCCAAATGAATGAGAGCAGCCAAAATCTCCTCCATCTTATGAGAATTCAGTGCTACCCAGGGGCTGCTGGCCCTCAGTTGCACAGACTTTAGATCCCTTTGACAGGAATAAAAATATGCATTTGTCGTCACTTGTCATTGTTGAATTGTTGTATGGCATTTATGATTTATTTATTAGTAGGTTCTGAGTTTATTCTGTTTGCCTCACAGACAGCACATGTATATATTGCCATATTATTTTAATTTCCTTTTAATAAGCAGATAAAAAGATTTCTTTCCTTGTATAAACAATTTCAGTCTCCTACTTCAACCTCTAACTTGATTAAGTAATTTACCATGGAAATGTTTGGGGTTTTTTTCAGAAATATGTTTAATTGCTTCCTTGCTTTGTCTCTGTTTTATCCAGAAGCAGAAATCTTCCTGGATTCTGGCCTTTTGGCTAGACTGGATTTTTTTGTGTTGTTTTTATTTGTTTTGTTTTGGTTTTAACTGGAAAGTAGGTCAGTCAAGATGATATTCTGCATACATCACACTCAATAACTAACTGTTTGTAAATACACATGTATGTGGAAATGGGCACAAACATTATGTATGCACAGACAAACATAATGGATATAACCTCTGCTTTCTTTCCTTCATTACTTTTGAAGCATATTTTTGAAGATTTACATCCAGAAGGAATTTAACATATATATATATGTATGTATATATGGGTTTTTTTCTTACCCTGATTGCATTCCGCATAATAAGTTTCCTGTACTGAGCTCAAGTACCTGTGTCTCTTATTACAAGTGAAGATTATCTTACAGTAACACTCAGATCAGTGGGTTTGAAAGCACTGCAGAGGCAGAGAACTCATTCCTAAGGCAGGAAAGACTCTTGGTTACATCAAAGCCACTTCTCTTTTTCACCCCAGTGGCTTTGATAGTCTGTCTGACTCTTTGAATGAGGAGGGTGGTAAAACATGACATGAGATTGTGGAGGAGGGGAAGGGAAA
>NW_009207442.1:55226-68599 GCF_000690835.1 Fulmarus glacialis
AAAAGGGCCCCAGGGCAGAAAGAGGGACTGAAAATGACACCATACAGTTCCCAAGAAGACCACTAAGACATTTTCCCTGAAATCAAGAAAATAGACATCTTAAGAAACAGTACACAACTCCACTGTTATTTGTATGAGGAGAGAAAGAAACAAAAACAGATGCAAATAAGAAGTACCACGGCTTAGTTGGAAAGAAGTTGATTACATTTTTTCTGAAACAGTTTTCCTTTCTTTGGGCAGAAGCAGAGTTGACAAGGAAGTTTTACTGTATAGCTTCATAAGGGAACATCTGAAAGCATGTCTTCCAGTTTATCCATTTTGCTTTAAAGAATACTTCTTTCTTTCCCTTGTCTTTCTATTGTGTAAACCATGCAAATGAACACCTGCAATAAGTCTGATCACTGTCCACAAAAATTTTGGGTCATCTTGCAGTAAGAGGCTTGGGAAAGATGAGAAAAAACAATTTCCTACTCTAGTCAGCATCCTGTCTCGTTGTCCTAGAAGCTTGGTAAGGTTCAGGTAACATCTTTGAAACTCTCCCTGCTGCTTCCCATATTGTGATTTGGTTTCTAACACTGTGGTAGAAACTCTTACAAGGAGGTGAAGGAGAAATTTCCTTTCTGTTGCTCCATGGAATCCAAGATCACACGAAGTTCTCCAGATTGGAGAAATCTTTCTTTCTGCCTTGAGAGCATAGAAAATCTCACCTCCCAACTAGAAATTCTGCTAAAGTGGATGGTGGGGCAATTTTTAGAGACAAGAAGGAGAAAAGGTTGTCTACTTTGTTAGCCCATTGAGCTTTTTTTGCCTTGTGCTTACTACCACTCCTAATTTGAGTTCCTATTTGACGTGTTAGTGACTGCTAAGCCCTTCCATGCTGTTTGGGTCAGGCATTGCGCTCACTACTCTTAGCAACTAGCACCTAGAAAATTGTAAGGAGCAGCTCCCAAAGCAGGCTCAACAAGTCAAGCAGATTAGATGAAATCACTTTCAACCGTTCTATGAAATCACTTGTTCTGCCATGAGAAGGAGTAAAACTACTCAGACTCTTAGAACTACCCTTCTCTGCTGGTAACTTCCATCCTTCAGCTGTTACTGACTGTTATCCTGGTTCCTGCCTCAGCAAAATGACAGAAAAGTTTAAACCACCTTCAGAGTCTTCCAGTGGAAAATAGGCTCTGATTGAAGAATTTTTACTGGATCTATAGAGGCTGGCGATTCCTTTGCTGCTTTGATTTTAACAGTTTTAATTTGATATTTTAATGTATAATAACAATTAATACTAACTAATGTCAGTATTCTGATTTATGTGTACCCCTGATGTATACATATGTGTTCTGTATATATGTAAGACTATAGATTTAGAGATGTCATGTCTGTATATGGTCTCTATATATGTATTAAGATATTGATAGAGATAATATATCAAATTTCCACACTTGAAATATTTATCCAGGGCCAGTATACACAGTGCTTTCTTACATACACGTTGTTGTATGAAATGCAAATATAACGTAACCTGTGGCTCAAAATACTGAAATTTTGCATTTGATAATATTTTTCATTTAAACTACAGATTGCTTTAAGGAACTTTATATATGCTAAAATTTTAAAACTTCATTGTATTTAAAGAATTACAGTCCTCTTTTTTGTTTTGTTCCAATCAGAATAGAAGGCATTTTGTGAACAAGCCTCCTAACTACTGTTTTGATATAGCTCAGTGCTTTTCTTTTCTTTTTAATTTTTAACCACTATTACACCTTTCTATAGATACACTAACATATTCTCAGATAATAAAACTGCAAGGGATTAAAGAAAGAAAAATAGTACCTTTTCAGTGGCTAGGAAGGCCATTAAAATTGCATAAATAGCTAATGTAGAAGAATGTTCAAATATTCTAAATATTCTGAAAAATGGCAGTAGATGATGAAGATTTTTTACAGTTTGAGCTGCCAAATATATTATCAAGTAATTTTTTTTAGAATTGAAAGAAACTAACTGCTGTTTGAACAAGTGATTACTGATATCATCTCCAGATAACCAGTTACCAATCTTTTCAAAAAGCATTGTTGAAATGACAAATAGTGCCCAATCTGTCTTAGTATTCTTAGTGGCCTTTAGTACTGCAGGAAATAAGCTGTGATCTATAAAACGAAGATAAGGAAAAATCCAGCTGTTGGCATTCAGTTCTTAAACAGTAGGAGGAAGTTTAGCCGTCCTGAAGGTTAGTTTCTTACCAGATCGATGCCATTTTTCAGCTGGGATAATAAAGTAATGTAGATTTTTGGCAAGGAGTCAAGTTTTTTTTTTGTCCATTTAGGCATGTTTAGTAATAACATTGGATTGCACCTGAATGATCAAATACCAGCTCTTTGCAGAAAACTTAAATCTGGTTACACCTGTTTTCTCTTGGCAAAGCTGCTGTTATTTCATCCAGTTTCCTTCTTCTGAAGTACAGCAGTAGGCTATGTGACATTAAAGAAGGTCAGTTCTCATTTCTGGCTAGCATAGCATTGCAATTTGTTTCAGTATACTTCCCATCTTGAAGATGTTGTGATGCCTAAAAGTCCTGGCCCTGAGGATTCCAGATCTGGTTGAGTTTTCAGTGAATGAACAAATCAGCTGGACCCTGGTCTGTCAAAGAATTCTCTGGAATTCCTTTATTTTTTCGTAGTAATGGAAGAAAATAAAATCCCACTTTATTGAATTAAAAAAAAACACCCCGATGTTAGATTTTCTAGAGAGAGTAAAGAAACAGAATTTGTAAAGAAGATTTGAAAGACCTATAACTGAAATCTATTCCTTACCCCTTTTTAATTTTTTAAGTACAAAATAGTTTGATACCAGTAGTTTTGGTCATGGCGTGTTGTTGACATGATTTGATCCGATATGACCACGAATAATTGCAATTTTCTTCCTCAGGCTTCACATATTTCTACAAAGGAAAAGAGTACTGGAAATTCAATAACCAGATGCTCAGGGTGGAACCTGGCTATCCCAGATCCATCCTCAAGGATTTTATGGGTTGTGACGGACCAACAGATCGAGATAAAGACCGACACAGCCCTCAAGATGACGTTGACATTGTCATCAAACTGGACAACACAGCCAGCACTGTGAAAGCCATAGCCATCGTCATTCCCTGCATCCTGGCCTTGTGCCTCCTTGTCTTGGTTTACACTGTGTTCCAGTTCAAAAGGAAAGGAACACCCCGCCACATACTGTACTGCAAACGCTCTATGCAAGAGTGGGTGTGATGTTTTGGTTTTTTTCTTTCCCTCCCAGGAATTTGTGGTAACTTGAGATTCAACACAAGAGCTGTTATGCAGTTTCCTAGCTAGGAGCAGGCACCTGTCAGTCTGAAACAAAGCTGATCTTTAAAACCCAGGGGGTTGCCTGTCCTGCGCATGAGTGGCGATTCGCTCAGCTGGGAAGCTTCCATGATACACAGTATCTGCTGTTTCTTCAGTCCTTTGTCTTTCTTTGTCATTCGATTCTAGGCCTTTCCTCTGCACGCTCAATGCCCTATAAACTATCAGGATTAACTAACGAAGAGGAAAAAAAAAAATATCCAATGTTTCTACATTTTTCCCTTAAGGCCTGTTCCCCTTTGAAAAATTTTTTGCTGAAAGTAAATATTTTTAGAAAAACACAACCCACAATGGAACTTTCAGGAAAGTGAGAAGACCCAAAACAGCTTTGTCTCCAAAGAGGATTGCTTTTTGTCTGCTACGGAAAAAGTCCTATACTCCTACTTCCAGTTTTGTCAAGTGGGAGACTCAGATGACACGCAGGACTTCAGACTGTTCGGACAGCCATTTTCCAACAAACAAGGGGCCAAAATATCTGCAATATAGTAACAGCCTTAATAATACATTCATTTTGTGTTTTTTACAGCTGCTCTGGGCTACGTCCTCAATGTTTTAAACTCATTTATATTCATTACTATATTCAAGCAGAACCTTTTTATTGGTTTGTTAGATTTTTGGTTGGTTTTCCTGCATAATCTTTCCCAAGCTGTACCAAGCCAATTGCCCCAGGCCTTTCATAGGTCTGTCAGGAGCACTCATTCCAAAGCATGGTAAAAAGCAGTGTGTCTCTGAAGTGGATTTCAATGAATTAAAGCAACAGTCATGCTATAGAGAAACGTGACGCCGGTATTACATTGGTGGTGTAACCCTTTGAGAACTATTGCATCCGTTTTCAGAGTCTGGTGGATGTTAATCTTGGTTTGTCAAATTATAGGATTGTGTTTGGGTAATACAGGTTTTAAAAGAAAATCAGTTTTTCAAAACAGATTTCCTGTGACTGCAAGTGAGTGTTTTTAATTATTTGCATTATTGATAGAAAAGCATTTGTAACATAAATAGAAAACAAAATATATTTACCAGCTACTTTCCGGTTAAAGGAACCAAACTTATTTTAATAAATTCTACCACTTACCAAGAATTTTTCTGAACTGGTGACATTTTTATAGCTTAGCCTTTTATCTTAAGCATCTTGAATTTATCTTTTAAACTATGTTGCATGATAATTCAATTTGCCTCTGCAGAGGTAGAGTTACAGTTTCAAAGGAAAGCTAAAATGATGACTCTGATACTGCATGAGTATCCTCTGGTGTGTTACCCCTTTGCATGTTCACCGTAGTTCTCAAAGGGTTAGTCAAATTTCTGGCCTTCAGCCACACATGGTATCACTGACAGAGCCAAGGGACCACCAAAGCATTTTGTCATTCTATGTAATTTGTGCTAACAGCAGTATTGTCATTTTCATGTGACCTGCAGAGCAGGTTTGTATCAATATTTTTTTCCTAGAGAAAAGTCAGCAACTGACAGACCTCTTTATTGATTTTAGGAGCTGCTTCTTGCAGTGATAGGCTTTACAGTCACTGGGCTGTGAACTTATTAAAGATGGTCAGAATGATGCACCCCAAAAGTCAGACGCTTGGTTTTTTATGAAAGCCAGGATTTGAGGGGAGTAGCTTTTGCAACAATGAACAGCTTGCCTTGAACTTGATTATTGACCTGTTGACTGTCATTACCAAGTTAAACATTGTCTTTTGTGAACAGCTTCACTGTCTGAATTTCCTTAAAGTGTACTGTCCTGTGTCTTTGATCTTTGACCTTTAACTTGCAAACTGGCACAAACTGAAGGGAATCTGGTGTTGCAAATGAACTAAGACAAATTTTACTTCATAAAAGGCCTGATATACATTATCCAAAAATTGAGAAAAAAACATTGTGTTTTCATAGAAAAGAACTGACGTAAACTAAAATATTTATGATAGATCTGTAGAAGGGTATTTTGCTATGTATACATGCACACTCTAAAAATGAACTACACTAGAAGTTAATTTTTATTTAACTTGAATACAATTTTCAGTATAAAATTATCATTTCTACAAATAGCTAGTTATTAATGACAAGGTTATAGGAAAGTATTAAAATACTTGAAATGGCCAGTATTGGCTTTTACATAAAATGAGTCTTTTATACTACATTCAACCAATTTCTTACTGGTTTCTTAATCCACATAACTGGATCACTTTTTAGAGAGTGTAGGTATATATACATATATATTATGGTTATTATTATTTTGGTAATGGATAGCTTGACTGCCTTGAATTTATATTTATATTGAGCATAGCATGGAAAATAGTATGCCTTTTTGTTCAATTACATGATTTTATATTGTTTTGAGACCTTGTTTTACGAACATGTGGCATGCTATAAAGCATTGCAAACTTATTTCTTAGAGCATAAACAGATATACATATATATGGCTAACAAAAATGAAGATTAGAAAAAGATATAGTTTTACAACAAATATGCAATGCAGATGATGTTTTGGACATGTTTTGTAAAGGTACTGCATACTGTAGGTTAGAATTGCACCAGTATCAGCCCATAGCATTATTTAGTAAATCCACTTCGGTTGTTGCTGAAAATATAGATTAATTGACAGTTAAGTAACATAGGATATTTACTGCACATCAGCTCATTTGGTGAATTTGGAATTCTATGCCTGTTTGTCATATATATTAAAATGTGTGTGTGTTTGTATACTTATAGATGCATACAAACACACACATACACATACATGAATATTTTAATCCATGGAGAGATTTTTATTGTCAACAAATTACTATGACATATGTTCTGCTACAGACAGAACAAAATGTTTCATGTTGCTGTTCCTATTTCGTCCCTTGGATAGCTGGTGGAAAATACTAACAGCAATACTTATTCTGCATTTGGTTTTCCTCTACCATAGGAGAACTTATTTTATAATATCTTTAAGTCAGAACAGCATCTCATCTGGTTTTTTATTCACTTGAAAATTTCACTTCAATTTTGAAATATCTTTCATGGCAACTTTAACTTTTTGTGCAACTGTTTCCCTGACAGTAATGAAGTGCTGAGCATGTTGACCGTTGTTCTTTGATAAGGTGATGAAAATGTTTGTATTTGGAGAATTAACTTTAATTATGCAGGAAGGTAAGTGTGATAAGTCTAGTGCTTGGTATATGGTACATGATAGATACATGAACACATGATAAGTTGATTGTTTAATCTATTTTCTTTTACTTAAAAGTGCATATATATTATATACAGAGGGAGAAAAAAATACTATATTGGCAAGTTTATGTCATGCAGAGCAAGATTGTGTCAGCATTTCTATTACATACTCCTATTTTCAGTAGGTTATAACACGGTCATAAAGGTTTTCTTTAAGTAAAAGATGTAGGAACAGCTGTGTTCATTATAATTCCCAAATACGTACTGGTTAGTTTCAAATTATAGAAGTTCAGAGTAAATTAGTGATATTGCCTGATCTAGTTTCGAACTCAAATGAGTAAAAGTTCGAAGACAACATTATTTTTTGAACAGTTGTTTTTCTACCAGGGCCTATAATTATAAGAATTAAGAAAAAAGAAATTGAAAATATTTTCAGTTCTGCAATCTGGGTTCCTGCTCATGTGCCGTATCTTTTTTCATAAAGTTTTTAATAAACATTTCCATATTGCTATTGTCATGATCTGTACTGTGGAACAATACAAAACTGAATATGCATTGTGTTAATCAGTTACAGTCTATGAAGCTGACTATACAGAGTCATGTATCTTCAGAGTTCTATGGTCTGTATGATGCAGGAGGCCAGAGTAGATGACGGCAGTGTTTCCTCTGGCTTTTTAATGTATAAACCTAGGAAAAGGTTATTGACTGTAGACACAAATTAATTTTTATCAAAAAATACATTTAAAAAGCTATGTAACTGTATATTTACTGGATAGGCTGGGATGGAGAAACTCAAATGGCTCCAAAGGAGCCCATTTCAAGTCTCCTGAATAAATGTAATACATATTTTATATCTTCCTATGAACTTTTGTTCTTTTTCCTCTTTCCAAGTGGGGCGAAGGGAGGGGATAATTAAAGAAAAAAGATTTTTAAAGGCTAATTTTGTGAATGAAAATAACAGAAGCTAATGGATTCAAACGTAAGGTGCAGACTTACACTTTTTCTTAGAAGTGTACTTCACCTGCTCAGTTGTTTGGTCAAGACTCCTGTGCCATTAGCACTGTGGGTTAAGAACAGAGTGTAAGGCTTAATTTTTGATTTTTCAAATTTTTGGGGGGTCTTACTTCACAATCTTAATGTCAGTTAAATGTAGCTTTTGGTACCAAATTATAAAAAATCTAGCTTGTTGGTTAGAGAAAAGTGTGTAGAATAGAAAGTAGGTCTGCCTACAAGCAATGGAAGCATTACATTCCTATTCTAGTTTTTTGCATTTGAACCATCACTAGGGCAAACTAAAAAAGACACATAGCAAACTGAACAGTGAATGTTCCAGGCACTGCATTTTTAAGAAAGTAGAAATGCAACATACCACACCATTAGCAGCCTAAACTGAAGATAGCACAAGATGACCGGGCTGAGGAGCAAGGATATGACTGCAGGGGCTTGCTCTGTCCTGGCTTCCGTGTCTTCTCACAACATGGCGTAAGTTTTATCACCAATTGCAGAGGTGGAGGAAGCAGAGCACCGTGGCAGTAGGAGATGTGAAGCAGCCACTACAGAACAATAGCTCCCTGTCACCTTCTGTTGTTTTCAAGACTGTCTTTGGACAGCTCTGTTTCCAGAAGCGTAAATAGATGACTTCAGCCCTATGAGCCATAAGGCAAATCATTATTATCAGGAGGGAACAAATGTCACTGGCCACTTAGGTGTTCAGCTATGCTGTAAGTCAAATAATATTGTGTGGGAGCTGAGGAAGAGATAACCTGTTACTGAATACAGTGGTATAACCATGACTGATACACCAGCACTGTAACGCTAGGTGTACTTCCTTAGCTCACAGTACACAGACTGCAGACAGAGTGGTTCACATAAGATAAGACCATTTAAACATATGTCAGTTACAAAATCAGGTGTAAGTGAACCATATACTCATAAAATTAATCTCTGATTTATGCATGTGAATCAATGAATTGTCTGCCACTGGTCTCAGGAAAAATGTACTGTGTGAGTCAAATCTGTCTAACCCATTCTTGTGACTTGCCATCCAAGATGTCAGAGGCTGATAGAGAAATACATTGTCATCAGTGCTATTGATGCTGAAAATGTCTGGTAAGCATCAAAAGCATACCATCACTTGTTGCAGACTGGCTCCATTTGATGCTTGATCTAAGGTAACCTCTAATGTTAGCCAGCATAGATTCTGTATGATGTGGCATTATTTGATATATGTATATAACTAGGAAAGCCCAGTGATAATCAGGAGATCATATTTTGAAGGATCATCAGTATGTGACCACAGCAAACATCTGTTCCTAAAATCAAAATGTATTTCAAAGAAGCACGTAGACAGCGTTAAACACATGCATCATAAATAGGTCTTGTTTCCCAATATACATAAGCTTTAGCATATCAGCTACAAAATATAGTCAGTTGATTAACATTTGCAGTTGTAGCTGCCCATTATGTCTATGAGATATGACATTCTGTGAGAGGTGTACATAAAGTATGTTTGCCCTGTGGAGATAACCTTAAGTACTGCTCTAGTTTGCCCACAGTATAGATGAAATAAATTTTAGTGGCAGAGAAGACATGAATGAAAAAATGCTAATGTAAATTAGCATGCTAAAGACAATTTTCTACACTTGGATGTGCATGCAGCATACTGCTACTTACTGTCACAGTAAAACTATAAAACAGTAATCATTACGCATGCCAGACATTTATGATAGCATGAAGCTTTCCAGTCACACAGCTTAATTTCTTCTGCTTCTGTAGAATGACTTTGTTCACAGATGATAATTATAATAGCCACCACATAAACCAAAGTTTTCTGTTTAGTTTGTAGTAATTTCTACCCTATGAAATTGCATCTCATCCTTTGTATAACTACAACCTTAATCTCCTTGGCGAGCTATCGGCATATCTTAATTCATAGCCTTTCATGCCCATTTTTTTTTTTTGCTGTTGGAGTAAAATATATACTGAGCGTTCGCTCTGTCTTGCCATCTGGCACTAACACATGGAATAATGACTTTCATTCTGTGCCATGCGTGTGTCCTAGATCATCCATTTGCCCATCTATCATTCTGGGAACTGGCTTTCTGGGAAGTGGGATTATCAACAGAAGGCTGGGATAAAATACCTTCCTAAAGTACCTGGTTAACCCTTAACAATATGACAATGGAATTTGAAGAGTTTTTAGTGAACTATTGTATTACTTACCCACTGGCAACAGAACAGTGTAACTCTGCCAATCAGTGCATGCCCAGATGGGTTCACTACTTGCAAAGCGTAGTGTGTTAAGTCAGAAAATAATGTTTCTAATCCATATTCCATCCTGATGTGTTGGCATAGTTTAACCCAGTCTACACATATATTCATATCTTACATGGCTGTACATAAAATCATCTGCCTTGTGGAAGCTGAGAGTGCTTAAGGTCAGCAGGCAATCAATGCTAACTGAGGTGTGAACAAATTTTGCTTCCCTTACTATCATTTTACAAAGAAAAAGAAAGTGTTTTTTTCTGTAATGTAAAATGATAGTTTATAATACTCTTTGTCAGTGTTCACAATTACATGATACTATATATAGCTCAAAAAGTACTATTGTACAGCTGATGTATTCCAGTTGAAATGCACAGCCCCGTATTTAGGCATACAACGAATCTAAACAGAGATACACATACTGTGTATGCTATGCTTGGCTATTGCCACAAAATTTCAGTGCTCACATACTGATCATCTCCATATCTTACACGAGCACCATGCTGAAGTCAGCTCCACCCTTTTTGTCTGCTTGGATATAAGTAGAGTCATATAAGTTAGCAAATGGTACATGTGATGGTATGTATTCAGAAGACATCATCAGCAACATACAGAGCTGTTTTAAATGATCATGACAGCCATAATTCATACCTGCAAGGCATAGCTGCAGCTTGTATTTGCATGGTTGTGTTTTACCTCATATGATAAAGCGCTAGGAACTCTGGCCATGCATCGCGAGGTAGATGAAACTATTAAAAAAAGTCTTTCAGGATAGTCATTGTCAATACTCACACAGTTCACAGAAATACTTGAGATTGTTATACCCAAGAAAATTTAATCTTAAGTAGGAATCCAGAATTGAAGGAATGTATAATGATGCAAATAATCTATTCCCAGTTCTTACTCTATGTAATGCATTTGGTAAAACTTTGTTGACTAAGTATATGCCTAACGTCCATCTTTACTGTATTTCCAAAACCATGCAGACATCCCTTGTCAATTCATGCACAGTACTGTCTTACTGTGTCTGGTTGGAAAGCATTTTATAAGATAGATCAAGTATTATGATCCTCCATTCTCACCATCCAAGATACACAGGTCATCATCTGCTGTCAATAGGCATTCCTTTGAAGGTGGTAGTTCTTGGATCACAGTGATGACAAATACAGATTTAAAGGAACACCCTACTGAAATCTTTCTCAGAGGAAACTTAAATTAGTCATGAACTTACTTTCCACAACTTCTAGGATCCACAGGAAAGCCAGCTAAGTCTTTGGTCAAAGACTGCAGACAGACACAGAAAAAGCACCATAAGCACATTTCCATTTTTCATTTCCAGAAGAATATAAGAAAAGGAATGAGAACATTTTGGTTTATAATTGCAAGTACAAAACCAGTTTGTCAGAAAGGGAAGGAGCCAAGGACCACTGACACCACTAAAATTGCATGTAACTGCTATGTAATCAACAATAAAAGAGAAGAGAATTTTTCAGGAAGTTGATGATAGCTTTGAAAATATTATTGGTCTCCAACAACAAGGATACCTGTTAGGCTGCAGAAAGTCCACTGAATTCTATATTTGATGTCATAACCCATCACAGAGCAGTCAGTCAAAAAGGCTCCTCAGTATAGTTACTCTAAATCTGACTACAAATATATATAGAGAACACATTACTTATCTGTTGCAGTCACAAATCTTTTGAGAGAGATTTAGTCAAACTAACAGCAGTCTCAATCTATGTGCAAAAACTTGTCACAGTGAAATGTTCTTACTTTTTTTTTTCAGAAATTAGATCCAAAAAGTTATCTATCATTTGAAGAACTCCACTGGATGAAATACTGAAGAACAAAGAAGCCTTAACTTCTATTAGTCTATATTACAGCCATGTATCTTTATCTCCATGATATTTCAGTCCTGAATGATATAATAGCAATACATTTATGGCATTTGGATGGATCATTTATTGCTATTTCTTTGTGTAAAATGATAAATATGATCAAACTTCTGATTTCCCTCCACACCTTTTTTTCACTGTGCCCTGACATGTTTCCTGACTAATTAAGGCAATATTAATGTTACACGCTCTTGGCAGACAAGTGAAGAAATTATCTGTTCACTATACAGAGAAAAGAAGAAAATATAATTTTGTTGTCCATCTCATTTAATCACACACAAATTTTTACAGTCTGTCACTAGGAAATAAAGCTTTTTGTGTTTACGGTAAAGAAATAGGACCTTCTCAAAAAATCCTATGAACATTTGAGGAACTTGATGTATATCTTTCACTAAATCTTGTTCATTGTCCAGTCCCCCAACACTGAGCTCCAAGTTACTTACGTCAGATTATTGAAGTCTCTGCCATCCATTGACACTGCCATCCTTTAAGTCTTTTATCAAAATGATATCCATGACCATCATGGACTTCTTATTTGCATCTTGTGGCTACTTGCCTAGTCATGTGTACACTGGTGTAACAGCAGAGACCTATCATTTTTGATGCCAGCCATTGCATACCATTTGCGTGTATGGCTTATGCCATCTGTGAGAGGTGAACAGTCTAGAAAGCTGCATTTCAAAAATGTTTGTATTATTTCCATTGGTTCCAGTTCTCATCTTTAATCTTTTCTCTTTTTCCTTTGCATTCTGATGCCTATAATCTGTGTCATGGACATTCAGACAATAATTACAAGGCTGGACTCCTTCCTCTAACACAAGTCAGTTCATACACACACATCAACTGCCATTACATTACTGCTGTAGCATAATATGCTAGCACTGTTGCATGGCAGAATGCTTTGCTATTATGCATTGTTTTCTTATTGATCCTAATTTTTAGGCATCATAAAAACCACATTTATGAAGAGCTCTCTCTGACATCTACTGCTGTAGTCTGGGAATCAGATTCATTGCACGGTTCAGTCACAGCTTGCAGAGAAAGATGCAGGTGTTTGACTTCTGTAGGTTTATTGTATGTGATAAGTGTTCCTACATGATCAGAAGCTGTTTGAGGGAGGTGATGTCTGCTCCTTGCCAGTCCTGTGATTAGTATTGTTAGCAGTTAAAACATGTACAGCTGGTTTTGTCAGTGTGTAGTCAGAGTTTGATATGGATATGTACAAGAAGGGTACATTGTTTTCCATGCTTCGTACACATTCTTGTTTCTCTTACTTTCTGAATAACATGCACCTTGCTTTCTCTCCAATTGCTGTACTCTTGTACCTACCAGAACCTGATTTCTTCCTTAGTTCTGCTTGTTGGGTGTTATTTTACCAGCTGATTCCATTTTCCATCTTGTTGCCATTCCTTCCTCCCTGTAAAATTCCAGCAGAAATTGTTCTGGTTCCAATATGTTAGCTAGAAGCTACTACAATTATGTCTCTTCCCACACTGATTTGCTTGTTTATCCTTCACTTCTGAGAAAGATGAAATCAATCTTTCATGCATTTTTATTCCCTTTTCTCTGCATAGCCCCATATGCATTTCATGCCCATGTTTGGCTCATTAGGATGTGTGTTAGTAATGAAATAACTGGGACATTTACTTGCTTTCTGCAACTAAATTTCATTTTATTATTGTTATTTTATTTTATT
>NW_009207443.1:0-1543 GCF_000690835.1 Fulmarus glacialis
CCCTCGCCGCAGCGTGCAGCCTCCGGACGGAGCGTTTTATCTGGAAATGGAAGCCCAGCAGAAGAGTCCCTGGGCTGCCTCACACCAGGCAATGCAATTAATCCGCGTATTTTTCCTTACGGCATTGGCAGCTTGCTGGCGTGAACTGCTGCTCCGGTGTTAGCCCTGCGCGGCCGGCCGGGGGGTATCCTTACAATTTTTCTTTGGATGTGGATGTGAGTCAGCCGCTGCCCAGGCCCCGATGCTGCATCCATGGGTGCTGGGTGTGCAAAGCTCTTGTGGGATTAAGCCCGCAAACCCCGCTCTGCACCCCACCGAGCTGCTCCGCACCCCGGAGCCGGCACGCGTGGGAGCAGGGGACTGCTCGGATCGCACAAACCGCCCTTCTGACCGCGGTGTTTAGCGGAGACGTAGCAGGCATTGCACGTGTGTGTGCACAAATACACACTGCTTAATCAGCCCTGGAAAGCTGTAATTAAAAAAATTGACCTTGCCAGCCATTTGTGCTCTCGCTGATGAAGGCAGGAGCGAATGTGAAGCACGCTCGTAAAAGACCACGTGCTGGAAGTGGTTAAAAAATGGCAGCCACCTCCTTTAACACACCAACCCAATAATTTTGACTGAAGTTTTCCCATGGAATAAATTTAGTGTTGTTGAAATGAAAACTTAAAAGAAGTCTTTAAAATAAGCAATTTAAAAAACATTATTTTGATTACCACTTCCAAGAAGATCAGGAAAATCTCCACCGAAATCAACATTTTTACATGAATATTTACACTTTGTTTGAAAAATCTGTTTTGGCTGAAAAGACATTTGTTGAAGTTTGCTTGACGGGCGATGTCGCTCCCCTGGTGACGTGGGGACCTGGCGTGGGGCAGGGGCCGCGTGTCACCGCCAGCCCCGGCGGGATCACGGGAAGAGAGCCAGGCAATTCCCCACCGCGGTTTCCCGATGTGCTTGTCCGAAGACACCAGAGCCACAAAAAGGGGCAGAAAAAAGTCCTGTCCTGTTACCATTGCTCCTCTGGAGATGCTGGGGTTGATCTCCCAACCCAGAAAGCTCCCAGCAGGGATAATCTTTCCCGCAGGCTTGCAGTGCCTGTGCAGAGCTGTTCAGATGTACCCACGCATCCCAGGATTTTCCTGCACCTCTCCGTCGTGTCCCATTGATCTCGCAGCAGCCGCATTAGTTGCGGGGCTCGTTAGTGCGGATCGATGCTGCCCCAGCCCGGGGCTCTGGGCAGGGAAGGGTTTTCTCATCACCAGGATCCAAGAAAACTCATTTTCCCTTCCTGAGCTGGGCAGAGCTCAAGCAGCGCTGTCACCTCGGAAATCCTCTCCCTAGTCCAGAGCTGGTCCTGGGGCTTCGTTTCAATTCCAGCCTTTACGCCTTGCCCTTATTCTGCTTATTACACGTGCCCGATTGTGCTGTGAAATGAAAAATAATTTAAAACTGGAAACTGGTGTTTGTCCATCGGTTTTGAAATGGGACAGCTCTCCAGAACAGAAAGTGAATCAACGCCAGCCCTCGCTGCAATCAGTTT
>NW_009207443.1:1584-8004 GCF_000690835.1 Fulmarus glacialis
TTGTCAAGCAAAGTGTATGAGAGAGGGGAAGACCATTATTTACTGTCCTCGCTATCTGCCGCCTCTGCGTTGCCATCGAGTGCTTGTTCCCCTTATCCCATCCTTTCCCAGGGGGCCCACGTGCTGCTCCGGCACAGCGGTCCCCCCTCCGCCCCCCGCCTGCTCTGGCTGTGGCTTTGGGGGTGTTTTCGGGAGGGTGCTGTGCGCCGTGCTTCCCCCGCAGCCGGGACCCGGCCCTTGGCTTCGCCCTCCCGCCCCTCGTGCCTGCGACGGGGCCGAGGCCGCACGCTACAGAGAGAAAAATTAAGCTGAGAGGCTTTGCTTAATTAATTGGTACATAAATGTTTCCCTTCTTCGAGCGGCTCAGAGCGATCATTGCATGAAAAGAGAAGAGGAAAACCCACTTCACACGGGAGGATTTTCTTTACAAGAAATCACTTTATGTCACATCCAGCCTTGATTTCCTTTCATGTGGCAAACGAATCGTGGCAGCTTGCTTTCCACATTAAATATCATTACGGCAGGTAGGCAGGGCCCTCTGCTCGCCCCGTCTGCCGGCCGGCGTACGGGCCATCTCGGGCGGTCAGGTGTGACCCGGGCTGGGGCAGAGCAGGACAGGAGGAGGGTCGGTCCGTCTGTCTAACTGGGTTTTTCCATGTGCTGCGGGTGTCTGCAAAGCGATTTCGGCGCAGGCAGCGGGGAAAGGGAGAGGAGAAGGAAAGAGAAGAGGAAAAAATGCCTGGCATGAGTTCAGAAAGCTCTCCAGCTCACACATCTGGTTCTTATATTTCAAAGTTAATTAGTCATATTGAGGCTGTCTGAAGATAAATTTATCATCCAGAAAAAACACAAACAGTTTGAAAAATGAAAGGAAGTGAGGTGACATGGCTTGACGTTTAAATAAATCATTTTAACATGATTAAAAAACTTGTCCTCCCTGACACCCGGAGCTGGATACTTTGTAAAGACTTTTTGACAAAGACAAGTCCCTGTTTAGTATACAAAGCCCCTGCCATTCAATTATACAGAATAATCTTTGGCCAATTACTCCTCTGAGTGACTACCGGAGGACGCGATGCACGGCGCGGCGGTTGCTGGCCGGGCTGCAGCAGCAAAAAGGGGTCACGCACGGCCAGTCGCGCGCCGGAGGAGCTGGGGGGGTTTGAGCTCCACAGGGATGCGAGCGCAGGACGCGACGGGGATGGAATCAGAAAAGAGGACGTGCACACCGTACGCCGGCGAAACCAAGGGCACAAGAAGCACAGAGCACCCCAGGGAGCCCCCCCGCTTGGGGTGCACCCGGAGACGGGGCTTGGCCCCCGGCAAGAGGGGCCAGTCGCGCGCCGGAGGAGCTGGGGGGGTTTGAGCTCCACAGGGATGCGAGCGCAGGACGCGACGGGGATGGAATCAGAAAAGAGGACGTGCACACCGTACGCCGGCGAAACCAAGGGCACAAGAAGCACAGAGCACCCCAGGGAGCCCCCCCGCTTGGGGTGCACCCGGAGACGGGGCTTGGCCCCCGGCAAGAGGCAGCGATACAGCGGGGCATCACCGCCTTGTCAAGCCCGTTCCCCCGTCCCTCCACGGCGTCACAGCGCAGGCAGGGCTGATCTAACACAACCTGAAAGTTTTCTCCTATTAGCAATTTTGTCTCCTCAGCTTTGCTAATGGGATAACAGGAGGTGCTGGTTCTGCTGCAAAAGTCTCGTCATGTCGGTAATTCTCACCCGAGCACGTTAGCGATCTGTCACTGCGTGTTCCCGCTAATACCACGCAAAAGTCTTATTAGATCAATGGCTTTAGTTTTACGTCCGTATTATCAAATTTCCTTCTCACTGGCTTGAGTGATAGAAGGTTTGTGATTAAATGAAACACTCTCCCTGAACATCAACTGGAAAAAAGCCCTGTGTGTCTGCTTGACAATATGTCTATAAGCCAAACATCAATCAATATTAGGGGAAATCAGCATATCAGATGACCCAGAGGAAGAGCTCAGCTGGTTTTCATTCTGATTCACCTGCTTTGTCAGATGCTTTCAAGGGGTATTTAAGTTTTGCTGATCCTGGCTGAATTCTGATACTTTTAATTTCCCAGATCCCTCCCATCCCTAGGAAGTCACTCGGGATTTTTTCTGTTGACCAGATCCAGCCCATTGCCTTGCTGCCGTGGCTCTGGGAGGGTTTGCAGAAGCCTGAGTTTCTTGATCCCATAAGAAATCTGCGAAATGGGGACTGCAGTCCCCCCCCCATTCCCGCAGGAGCAGGATGCGCCGGCGCAGCAGACAGACAGACAGAGAGACAGCACAGCACCGAAAGCCATCCGCCTGTTTGGAGCCGAGGAAGTTCAAGAAGGTGGGAAGATTCACATCTTGTAACAAGAAAAGAGCTCTCCCGGGCATGAAGGAAGCAAAGTGACATAAAAAAGCACGGAATAAAAATAAATAAATAAAAAAGTGACGCTTAATGGATAAAATGAATATTCAAGTTGTTTCCAAGGTAGAATCTTTGACTTTGGTGCTAGTTACAGTTACAAGGTTTACGCGTTTTCTTGCTGTCAAAGCCTTCACCATAATTGTCCAAAAGTTCCTTGATTGTCTCTAACAAAACTGTCAGCTGCCTTTGAAGTATCAGAACAGTCTCATCACATCTTATTAAATAGTAAACATCATTTGCAAGCGCGCAGGAGATATAGACACCGCGTCAAGCGACTCGTCAAAGCGGGTCGGTGGGGCTCGCACGCAGGCACCGCTCCCCGCGCGCCCGCTTTGAGCCCGGGTGGTCCCGCACCGCGGCACCATCCCGCAGCGGGCGCGGGGGCTGAGGGGCTGAGCCCGGGGGACTGCCAGAAACTGCTTTACCGTGACACCAAAAGAAAGCAGAGGGATGAGCACCGGTCCCGGGAGCTCGGCTTCTCCTTCACACGGCCAGCACCAAGCCGAGCTCCTGCTGCCTGTCCGGCGGAGCCAGCGATGCCACACGGCGGGGGCAGCGGCTCCTGGGCTCATGCATCCCGGGAACACGGCCCACACAGGCCCCCCCCCGCTCTCCCCTTCAGAAATTACCGGAGAAACCATCCCTGTCAGCTCTGAACATTTTGAAATATATTCGGAAAGAATTACTTAATTTGAAAAGAAAATAATGTTTTGGATCCAGCCTAATGTTTTCATGCTATTTCTTCAAGCCAGATTTGGAGAAACTTACTTCATGTGTTGAAGTGTCTTTTGAGAGCTGAATCTTTCATAGAAGAGTAATTGTGCAATTAGCTATGAATTAGTAAAAATTCATTCTAATTACTTCCAGGTGTGACACATTTTATGCCTAAAACAAGGATGGGACTAGCAGTACCCTGTCAGCGTTTGCTTTCGGCGTGGATACGAACAGAGACTCAGCTCTCAGCCCGACGGGTGCCTTGCGACGGCACTTTTGGAAACCATAATCGCAGAGTAAGCGCAGACAGACCCCGAGCAAATGCTCGGCTCGGCCGGGGAGCCAGGAGCGGGTGTCCCTTCCAAAACCTGTAGTGAGCAGATAGATGCAGGCTGCTAGCTGGTGCAAACTGGTGAGCCCCCAGTAACGCCCAGTGCCTCAGACCAGCAGCACCAAAGGCTGCAGGGTTCAGACTGACCCCGGGGCAGCCGACAGCACATCCAAGTCCCCCTGTGCCACTGGCACGAGTCCGAGCAAACCCTGGACAGGAACCACGAGCTGTGGCGAGGTCAGGCCCCGCTCACCCCCCCTAAGCAGGGGGGTTTGGCTGAGTTACCTCCCCTCGGCTCTCGCTCTCGAAAAGGGGCTTTGGGGCCACCTCTGCCGCGGGGAGCTGGAGCCCTTCTCACCCAGAAAGTCACAGCTAAAACCATACCCCATCAGTTTACTGCTGGCTGGAGAGGAAGAGCCAGGTGGATTCTCTTGTGCCTGGTATGTCATTAAAAACACTGGAAATCTCACAATAAAGCCTGCAAGATTTCTAGCTTTAATTCCAGATCAAAGAGGCTTTGGGAAGGAGCATCCCAGGTTTGAATGCTTATCGCAGCCAGACCCCGTGAGCTTTTGAAGTTGCCCCATCAGTCACTAATCAAAGATCTCCTTTTAGATGGGGAAATCAAATCCCTTTCAGCAGAACCGGGTGGTTATCAGTTTCTAAACATCACTTGTTTTTTGAATGACCTTCTTTTTTGTGAGCTGACCCTGGAGCCCTCACTGGAGCAGGAAAACCTTGCAAGAACTGGCCCTTTAGTTTGCAGAGCATTGGCACATGCATAGCTTTGCTTTCAGGATGTTCAAACCAGCAAAGAATGTGTGTGTGGAAGTAATAAAACCCTTTAGAGGTAAATAAATACATGCTGTAGTCCCTGTTTAACACATAGCAATTGCCTTCAACTACAAGTACTAACAAAGACCCAGCATTTCCAATCAAAAGAGGAATTCACAGAACTATTAGTCTCTGCTTTTCCTCAGCATATACAGACAACGTTGAGAAGATGATACTGTTTCAGAGGATCAAGTTCTTAAATATGAAGCATTTTAGCTAAAGAACCCCTCTGGTAGCATGAATAAAAGGTCTTGTCTCAAAGCTATTATAAATGATGTATTTGTAGCATCCTGGAGCATAATTTAGGACTAAGTTTCCACAAATTGGGCTGATGAGGAAGCCGTGTGAGAAAAACGTGTCTGCGCAAGGACCCCTATTCTACCACCAATGGCACCAGGAAAGGTGGCAGGACTCGGTGGCACAGGAGCAGGGAAGGGGTGACACTGGCAGCTGCCACCTCCCTACAGCCAGCCTGGACCGACTGTGGTTGCTCGAATTACCCATGAAAGCCAAACTGCACTAAAACTCCCGAGATCTTCCCTGTTACCCTTTTGCCATTGAAACTTTCATGAAACTTGTCTTATGCTGTTAAAATCCCTCTAGGATTTTGCAGTGCAAGTATGCAGGGAAGATCGGTGCTCTCTCCTGTCGCCTGCTACCAGGAACATTCTCTGGACTTAGTTACGGTGATTCCACCATGCCTGTGCGATCCCTTCTTGTAAATTCGTTGTGCAGGGATCAGATGACGTGCTTCTCCTTTCAGCCAGTTTCTTGATGGGAATTTACACCTTGAAACTCAACGCGGAACATGAGCGGAGCTGCGGTCCATCTGCACACTGCATTCTGAGCTCCCCTGCTTGACTGCAGCATGGCTGGCACATCAAAAGCATGCGTCCCCCTGCTGCGATGCTGGACCCGCTTTCTGCGTTTGAGATTCATGACCCACTATTTTGGTCTTTCTCTCTATTTTTGGAAGTCGTCTTATGGTTCCATATCCTTCCCTGTAACTGGATTCTTCACGTCCCCTGGCTCGATGGCTCAACACTCACAGTTAACCCTTCAGGCTTGCACAAGAGGGGTGCCTGGGCCAAGGATCCTGCAAGGACTAGCTGGCAGCAACAGAGGGGCTGAAAATAAGGCAGAGGGACTCTTTGGTTGCTAGTAAGTGCCTGAGCAGTGATGTGTGGGACTGGAAGGAGAGCAGAGCATCTGGGCACCTGCAGCAGCACCGGGGTTCAACACCCCATAGATATCCCTGCTTCCCCCCAAAACCAAGTGGGGCCCTCTGGAGATACCTGTGTCCCCCCTCCACATACCTTCCACGACATCCTACTCATTTGGAGAGACAAGTGAGGAATAAACCCCCAAGAACAAGGTGTGTTTGAGCTCCTCCGGGGGTGTCTGGTGGCTCACTGCACACCAGCCCCTGCCCACCCCCCGGCTGTGGGTAGGATCACCTCTGGTGGCTTCCAAGAGCTGCTCAAATACTGACCGAGGTCCCCAGACAAAACCATGGGCAACTGAAAGCAAAATTGGAGTGCTTCCCCAAGCATTACCTCCCTCATCCACCCTGTGAGCACCACCTTGTCTGCTTTTCCATCCATCTTTTCTTTCTGTCCTTCCTCTCCCTCCTTCTCCGCTCGCCCTGGTTATACGTTTTGCAGGACCCTGCTCTGCTGCCGTTCAAGGCACCCCTGCGCAGGAGCTGATGCGGGCAGAGGATAATCCCTTCCCACAAGCAAGTGTCCTTGCGACCCCATCCCTGTGGCAGGCAGCAGCACTAGGGGGGGTGCTGGTCCCCCCATGCCTCTGTCACCGCAACGTGACATTTCACTGCAAGAAGGTAAACTACCTCCTTTTAAGAAACACAAATGGAGGCAAAGGAAAAAAAAAGCTGCAGTGGATAGCCAGGTCTGTAGATCACTAAGCACCTAAACAGCACGGTTTTTATTGGGTTATACCTGATTTCTTACACGTTTGCCTGGGCGACTTTGAATAATTAAAAATAAACCTCTTATAAAAAACAAACAAACGGTATCACTGTCCCGGGCAGCAACAGCCCGAGGGCAACACTTTCTGGCTGGGGTGAAGTGCCCGGGCGCTGCTGAA
>NW_009207443.1:8032-14151 GCF_000690835.1 Fulmarus glacialis
GAGTCTGAGCACAGGAGACTCGAAGGTGGAGTATACTGGACCATCGCTGCCAAAAACTGGAGTATTTTTTTAATAAGGGCTCAAGCAAACTAATAAAAAGACCCCGTCAGCAGGGCAAATTTCATTCCAGCTGGGAGCTGGATTCCTGTTAAAAGAAAGTGCCAGCAGGCCCTTTAGCTCCAATGGCACTACCAGACTTAGCTATAATTACGAGCTTTCTATTGCTGTGTGAAAGCTGTTATGAATTTCAGTGGGCAGAGGGGCACAGAGGAATAGTAAATCACCCAAACAAAAGGTATGGGCAGCAGGGAGTAGGCTCCGGTGTTAACCAAGCACCATTGTAAAGAGCTTAAATTATGAACATGTGCCATAGTTAAAACAGAATCTGCAAACTGGGAGCTAATCGTCCCCGAGGAGCCCAAGCATCTCTGCAAGCATGGGAGAAATCAGGCCACGCTTACTGGTCCTTTGTTCCCAGGAATACCAGTCCTCCCAGTTCATTCGTAGGAGTGGAAAGACCAGGGCTGTGGCTGCAGTGCAACTGGGGAGAGCGGTGCCCCTGGCCCCACACGCCCCGGGATGCTCGGAGGCTCCTCAGCCAGGCACAGCCGTGCTGTGCAGGGAGCGTGACCGGGGGTCTCCATCCCAGAGACCAGCAAAAGACCCCAACTCCTTTTTGGGAAGAGCAAGAGGTGCATGAAAGAGTAGATGATGTTTGTGAGAGCAAAGGACCCAGTGACCCAGAAAGTATCTTTTTGTCTCAAGTTTCCATGTAGAAACTCCTCCTTGAGCCAGGCTCACTGCTTGGGCACCCTTAGCTGATCTCCACAACTGGCTCCTGATTTTAGCTTTGCATTTTGGGTCTGGGAGGCGGCTGCTGCAGAAGCAGAGCACAGGCCAAAGGGAAGCAGACAAGCGCACAGAGAAGAGCTGTGGAGGCAGCTGGGGCTCCTGCCTTGTTCACACCCATCACAGCCCAGCCTCTCCCTCCACGCAGACCTGCATGCGAGCAGCCCTGTGACAGCCCCGTTGCTCATCAGGAGCCTCAGATCGCAATTACAGCTGAGCTTCCCTTGCAGCATTCCAAGGAGGTCTTTCGGTGCTGCAGCATCCCTCCTCCAGCCCCAGCCAGCTGCCTCGCTCAAGCCATTGCTCCAGGCTGCAATACCTGGCTGTGCCCCGGAGAGCAGGAGCCGCGGGCACAGTCAGAGAGCCCCGGGACAGGGCTGTACCCCAGTCGGAGAGACACAGGCAGTAGCAGAAGGCTGGGACCCCGGCAGGGTCTCCAGCAGCGAGATGGAAATCCAGACCTTCACCAAGCTCCATATGGCCTCTCCTCCATGCCACAGCTTTCTGCAAGCAAACTCGCAAAGCACAACTTCCTATTAGCAGTTATTTTAGCAACTACTGTCACCACCCCTCCAAGCACAAACTCTGAATAATCTGTTGTTGATTTGTACATGGATTTGTACCGGAAAAGATTTTCCCAAGACCCCCGGCTTTACACAGCCTCCTTTATTAGTCCTGGATGGAGCGTTTGCAGGAGGGTAAGCCTGAGGCTAAGCTGTGAGTCACAGGACCATTGCTCAGTGCCATGGCCTCACCAGAGGAACCTAAATCAACCCTGAGCTAGGACTTCTAAGGGAAATTTAGGCCCCCAGTGTGAGTTATAGCTAGGCAAGGCGGCTCTCCCAAGGCAAACCAGCATTTATTGGTCAGCTGGACACTGAACGCAGTCTTTGAGCTGGAAACTTCTGGCCAAACTTAGCAAAGAAACCAGTTTGTTTGACGACTTCATCCTCTGCTGTGTGTTGCCAGAGATGCCCTTCTCCCCTGAAGACGACCTCTTACCCCACTCCTCTCCACTTAATTCTGGGGGCAGTCACCACTGACCATCTCACTCACATCGTGGTTTTGCTGTCCTCTAAAATGTGCCTGCCTTTCCCAGGCACTCCAGAGCACCCACATTTCCAGGCAGGATTTTGAGTCATTTCACCCCTTTCTAGGGGTGGAAGGAAGGGTGCAAGCAGCAGCAGCAAGCACACAGCCCCTTGGCTTACACAGGGAGGGAGCCCCGCAGGGCTCCCCTCCTGACTTTCCCCTTCCCGCTCCCTCCATCCCATTCCCCAGGGATTAGGTTTCTATTTAACCAGCCGCTTCCTTGCCCATTGTCCCCAGATCTCCGCAGCCATAATCATCCTGCCCAGGGAGACAGGGCGGCTTGAGCAAACACCAGCATTGCCTAACAACACGGGGAGAATTTCGATGTTTGCCGAGGCGGTGTTTTCCCCCTCCCCTTGATGGATTTTCCTACTTGGAGAGATTTGTCTGCAGAGCATAACTTCTCTGCACCTTGAAAAAGTCAGCGCTCTCCCCCAAGACAGCTGCAGTATTAATATCCCAAACTGGGGAGCAAGGAGGGAGAGCGTGTGAGTGAAGAAGCAAGTCTGCACCAAACCACATCAGTAAAATGAGAAAGCCAAAGATTGCGCCATAAATAAGGACCAGTTGACACTTCTTAAATTCATAGCTTTAGCACACAGCAAAGTGTCTCCTTTTTATCAGGAATTTGTTGACAAGGGTTGCAAAAAGATCTACAAATAATACTGAGTGGGGCTATGAAAATGTATTTGTGGAACATTTCAGTATCAGGGATCACCATTATATCGGAAGAATTCATCTTCCTGGAACATTTTATTAGTATCTAGATTTTATAGCTGCTCCCTTTTAATTTTTTTTAAAATTTATTATTTTTTTCATTCCTCCAGCAAATGTAGCCTTGGCTGAGAAGAGGGGGGACCAGCATCTCACATCTCTCTTCACCCCCTCCCTGGCTCCCTGATTTTTCCCCTGCATTTCCAGCCTGGCAGCAGCCATTAGGGGTTCAGCTTTCCAGGCTCCCTTCTTGGGGCTGCTTTTCCCCATGGATTTCTTGGCTGACCTTGGGCCTCAGTGTCCCCTCAGTCCCACTGGCTGCTCTCAGCATCAGAGCCAGGCAGCAAGGCTGGGGACCACGTACGCCCCAAAGCCCCTCTGCCTGTCCGGCAGCACAGCCCCAGCTGCGAGACGCCAGCTTGGGAAGGGACACGCACAGCCCTCCCGTTACGCTCCGCTCAGCATCTCGGTACTTTCGGAGCAGCTAGCTGAAGACGAGCCCTGGAAGGCGCCTGCACCCCCAGCTCCGGCTGCACAGCCTTTCTCCCGCCCCGAGGCAAAGCTTGGCCAGGCTCTGCCGAGCCCCCGGGCTCGCTCACGCGGTCGCTCCGCTCCGGTTTCCACACGCATTCCCCCAACGAGTGGCCATCCTGCCTTCTCCCCTCCATGTTCCCCTTCCTCCCCTGGCCACGTCGCAGCTCCAGCCTGCCCGGCAGAAGCGATGATAAATTTCCAACAGTGGCATTACAGACAGTCATAAATAACGCCTTGCTCTTCGGTGCCGGCAGTTTCCATTAGGGCTGTCTGGATCGGGCTGTTGATACACCCAGTCTGCACGGGGCCCAGCCGTAAAATTTATCAGTATGCTTTCCTCACCCCATAAATCATCCCAACTGGAAGCCATATGGCAGATAAGGCCTTAAAAACATACAACCAAGAGCAGCGGCGGGCAGGCAGCTTCTCTGCAGAGCAGGGCACGGGGGGAGAAGGGCATTTTTGCTTTTTGGTTGCACCTCCCCACGGTCCAGCAGACCCCACAGCACCACGTGCTGGCTCTGCGGTGCAGCTTGCTCCCCCTCCATAAAGATCTGTGCTGGTTGGGGAGCAGGAAGAAAAGGGCACTTCATGGTTCTCCAGACCCATACCAGCAGCTCAGAAGCAGGAATCATCCCCCTAAGAAATAAAACCCAGACTCCACATCCCCTGGGGTTTCACTCCTTCATCAGATCTCTGGCAGAAAAAGCCATGTTGATGGGGAAACTGAGGCCAGCATACCACAGGTCACCTGGAGGCAGCTAGGAGCCAGACACAGCTCAGAAGCACCAGCTTTACTCACTAAGGGGCCAGTATGTACCAGTTTGGCACCCAGACAGCAGGCAGGTGTGCTGGGGAGAGACCCCAGCACCAGAAAAGACCCCAGTTTGTCCCCCCCCTGCTCACCCCACTAACATTCCAGCTCTTGAGGGATTTAATTGTTGGACAGTAAACATCAGCAGTTCCCCAAACAACTACAGGCATTTTGAAGATAGTTATTTTGACAGAATAAGCACAGAGGTAAGCTCACATTTTAAAGTTAGAGATTTTTGAACTAAAAGAGCCTCACAACAGAGGAACTCACATTTCTTTCTTTTCCCACTGCTGTAGGAACACAGGAAACACAGCACACCCCAGTCCCAGGCTTTTCCAATCCCTGCCCTGCCCATCCTTATTTATTTCAATGTAGAACGAGGTGTAAATTGATACCAAATCAGCCTGTTTACATTTCACACCCACTTTGCACTCAAGAAAATGTGTAAAGTGAAGAAGAATGAGGCCTATTGTTGTGGGTTTTAATTAAAAAGTCCTACAAAACACAGTATCCTGCGCTGCCCTGGGCAGGAGCTGGGTGCCCTTTGCTGGGTGCTGGGGCACCTCTGGGCTCTGCACACCCAGAGCAGCGCCTTCCCCTCGGCACGTGGATGCAGCAGCTCTCAAACAGCAATGGGCAAAGCCTGCAAGTGGAAATATTCCCCAAGTTTTTATATGTGCATTTACCACCCTCTCCCCTGCCATGAGTGAACGTCTAGATACAACCAGACAGTATTTATATGGGGAAAAAACAGAGTTTGAGTCGACAGATATCTATCAGTTCAATCCCTGGACTGTGAGCCTGGCAACTGGATAAATGAAAACTAAGTGTTTGGGACAATACAGGCATCTGCCCACTATTTTCTCTACTTGCTTTCTTGCCATTCATCTTCAGCTCCAGCTCTGCTTTACAATATCTTTTTACCTCATTTCCATTGCAATCCATTAAAAAGCGCATTGCATTTCATTCTTGACGGTAGCTTTTATTGGCAGCTCAGAGCACAGCCCTGGGAATTAGCTGTTTCCCTAGCAATTTGCTGTCATGAACGGGTTAATTGTGTCGCTGAGCAAGTGAAGCCATGTGGCTTTGGAGTAAAGAGCAATTCCAGGAATCCCGTGCTACCTAGATAGAGGCCTGTCTTGCAGAATCTGCCATAGTGAACTCTTGGGAACACATTAAATTAAGTGTCCTAAATTCGCCTAACTATGCATTTAATTTGGCAGTAATAGGACACTCTCTGTATAATAGCAGAGTTGCTGTATAATAGAAGAGTAGCTGCATATTAATATTTTGATTATTAAGGACATGTGTATTGGAGGCTTGATAACTATGTAATATATTATTGCTTAATTGCTCAGACTCTTAAGTATGTTTTCATAATTAGCTGCTATTTAGTTAATGTAAATATCCAGCTTATTAAATATAGAAATGCATTTCTGCTTGCAACAGTTATTTGCATGAGCAGAAACAACAGGAGCAGAGCTCTCGGCTCATCCCTGCCCGAGGAGCTCGGAGCAGCGCGGGTGGGAGGGCAGGGACCTCGCCATGGGTGGCTCTCTGGTGGCCAAGCAGCCACTTAAACTGTCAGCGCAAAAAGGCCATTTTGCCACAGAGCTCATCTCAGGCACTCCAAACTTCGCAGTCTTTATTGGACGTGATGGGAAGCCTTTCTGAGTTCAAGCCATGGCTTTGTCTGGTTCCTCTCAAGCAGAGATAATCCCCTCTACCTGGGCCAGACAGCTGATGTGCTTCCTCCTTCCTTAATTTGGTAATAAATCTGCCAAGCTGGGAGGCTTCTGAATGAGGCTTTTGCTCTTGTTTCTGCATGGAGGACCCATAAAAACCATATGGAAATGAAAGGCAGAAATGCATATTTCATACTTTGCCTGAGCTGGGCCCACAGCTCGGGGATCGTCAGCATTTATCTGTTCTACGCACCTGATCTCCCCGCCAGCACCTCCCACCGCCCCGGCCCGGGCAGCACCGCTGCCCCCGGCTGCACGCGGCTGTGAGCAAAGGCAAATGCTTTTGGGACATCGGCCTTCGGTGCCGAGTTTGCACGCACGGTGCTCCCTGCAGCGGGTGCACCTAGGAGAAATGGGGGTGACCGCGGTGG
>NW_009207443.1:14192-16035 GCF_000690835.1 Fulmarus glacialis
TTGCCCTGCGTTTGGGCAGCGAGCAAGTGCTCAAAGTCCCGTATTCTGCTGCTCAAAGCTGGGGTTGAAAAAAGAGCTGATGCCTGAGGAAACCTGTAGTCGGGGCTTGCTATGGAAATGCCTCATGTGCAGCCGAGCCCCGGGCTTGCTCTGGGGGACAAGTGCTACTTCAGGGCGTTTCTGTTTGCTGTGATGCAGAGGAGAAGAGGCCCTGGGCCACGACACCGTGGAGGTCTCAGCTCAGGGTCCCCCCGCAGCCGCGACGCTCCCTGTCTGGCTCACAGCAGTAGCAGAGCTTTGCAGAAATGGCAAAATTATCTCAACTGCTTGCGCTGCTCCGATGGAGAGCATCGCTTCCATCTGAAGGTCGGAGCTGCAGGTGTACGCCCGGCCGCCACCAGCATCCGAGCCCCCTCCTGCTCCCGGCCGAGGCGGCAGCGCTGCCAGGCTCACCGCTCGGGGGGCTTTGCCTCAAATTCTGGGATGAAACAGTCCAAAGGGGTTTGAGCTTGTTTTTCAAGCTCACAGATTTTGGGCAGGTTTCTTGTTTTGGTTCCTAAATGCCACATTTCAACGTGTTTATTGTCCCACTGCCTAACAGGGGAGGAAGGTTGAATGAACTAATAACTTAGCTGCCGCCAACATGTTTATTTGATTTTTTTTTTTAAGAGCTTTAGCAAATATAGTATGTACAAGAAAAGAAAAAAAACCCTGATGCCAGCATGTATAATTCCTCTAGGAGCAAGTCTGATAGGAACACAAAAGCATGCATGCTTCCAAACTGTAACCAATATTTGCACATTGGAGTGACTAATTCTCCACTCTGCGCCACAGAACAATAGGCATAATGGCAAGGTACATTAATGCAAAGCGTGATTGTCTGGTGCCTTGGTTATTTGACACATAAACAAGGAGAGGAGGAGGATTTTTATCTACCTGTATAACTATTCGCCGAACAGCAGGTTACAAATGCGCTCAGAAAATGCTGACCCAGGGCTGCTCCTGCACCTCCTGCGCCGGATTGGCACATGATTTGCAGCACTGCGGGAGTTCTATAGCTGACCTCATTAGCAGTGCATTTCCTGGCTTGTTAGCATCATATTTGTATAATTTACGGCACCTTCGTTTTTATGGAATGTGTTCCTTGTAGAGTGTAATGGCAGCAATATATTTAACCTCTCCTATTTAGGAATGCTGTTGCTGAAGGCAGCCTGAAGATATAAAAGGCATTTTTTTTCATCCCTTCTTTCTCTCTTGCATGCGTACTTTTTTTTGTACCCGTTGCTAGATACCCAAATATACGTGTAACCTGTAAAGTGTTCATAAAAGGCAATGTGAAGCTATGCTCAGGAAACCGCAGCTTTGCAGGAGCATTTCCAAGGTCAAGCCCCTAAATCAGTGCAGTGTCATCTTTCCAAAGCCATTACTCAGCTGCTGGAAGAGGAATGAGAATTGCACCAGCAAAAAGAAAGGATGGCTTTGCGGTGAAGGCAGCACGCGGTGCTGGGATGGATCTGGGCTCAGCTCCTGGCTCTGCCACAGCTCTCTTGGCCAACCTTGGGCAAGTCTCTCGGTGACGGTGTGTCTCGGTTTCACAGCTGGGGACGCTCCTTTTCTGCTCTGCAGGTAATAACCTCAAAGCAAAGGAGGGTATGCGCTGGGGAGGGGCAGACGGGACACAGTGAGCACTGCTCACTGGATTGCGGTTTAAGGGATGGGTTGGGACCGCTGCCCTTCTTCTGAATTGCTCCTAGCAGGCAGCGGTTTTCCCCCGGAGAGGAGCGTGTCGCAGGCTGGCTGCAGAGGATGAGCCCACTGCCTGCGTGAGTCTCTGCCTCCCAAA
>NW_009207443.1:16054-18832 GCF_000690835.1 Fulmarus glacialis
AGCTCTGTACTGCAACCGGCACCATTTTTAGCGCAGAGCCTTTAGGAATATGATCCTATTTCTGTTCCAGTCATCACAGTTGTTTTGTTGCGCTCTGGCAAATTAGAGCATTGATTTTTGTGAGCGCAAGGAGGAGATGAGAAGGTGACCTGCAGAGACCTCCCCGAGCAACACAGAGCTAAACAGGACGGGGCAGCCGGCGGCTGTGCCCCTGCCCAGCCCCTTTCCGGAGCAAAAAGCCCTGGGAACCAGCCACGCCTGTGCTGCACTCCAGCTGGAAGCACAGAGGTTGTTGCCACTGGCTTCACGTCCCTTCCTTGCAGCGATCTCCAAGAACATGGCATCTGAGGCTGCCCAAATGTGGTCACCTACAATGCCACCCTACCCTCAGAGCTCAAGGCTCCCCACGTAACCCAGGGAGAAAAGCAACACTTGTAGGCTCTGAGTCAGCCCAGCCCCATCAGAGGTGTCTGAAATAGGGCAGACAAATCCCTACAAATGCTTGTTTTCCTCCATCTAAACGGAGCCCGGGGTGATGAGTGCAGATGGAGATGTCTCCTGTTGACGGCTGAAGTCAAGCAAGATGAACCCCACCTGCAGAGATGTTTACTATTGTTGTTGTAAAACTAACTGCAGTTTGGAGCACGGTTCTCAGCTGGGGGTGCTGCTCGTTAGTGCCTACGCAGCAGGCTCCGACACGAAAACACGGGTGTTTTCATGAGAGCCGGAGGAATGCAGCACCCAAACCACTGGAACGCCCTTTGGGGCATGAGTTAATGCCAGGTTGCTCTTGGGGCTCACCCATCGCACCACCAAGCTGGCATCACTTGAAAGCAAGTGCCTATGACTAACCAGTCCCTGTGCTAGATTAAAACCGTGCTTATTTCTGGCTTTGTCTGCAGATTCGAGCGGAGGGAGCGGGCTGAGACATAGAGTCAGCAAATGGGATAGAAAATGGCTTTCCCCAGGGGTGCTCCAGTCAGTGAGGACTCCAGGGTGATGTGGGTTGGGGTTGTCCTACATCCTCCGTTCCTCCCATGGAGGCTAATTTGTTCTCCTAAACCACTGGCTCCTTGAGCTTTGAGGAGACACCAGACTAAGACCATTTCTGCCATTCCTCTGCTGGGCTCAGATCATTTCTGGGGACTCTGGGAAGAGGTTTAAAGAGCCTACAGGCTCATCAAGCAGAACATGCTATCACACATACTGCTGTATCTCCTACAGCAAGCACCTCTCCCAGTGGGAAGTGGGCTCAGAACACACAAACTCATGTCATGCAGGTGACTGAGAAGGCCATGGCTTGTTTCAAGTGAATTTGGAGGAAATTCAGAGTGGTCTCCAAAGCCACTCTCTCCCCACTTTCCTCATTTTTAATGAATTCCTCTGCATCCCTTGGGGCTGTATTTCCAAATAAGTGTCATTCCAGTATTATCGGATAATTGCTAACTGGATGGGCATGGTGGCTGCTTCCCTGCTCTGTCCGAGCCTCATCACTGCAGTTGTCAACTCCACCTCCAAGTCCCTGTGCTAAACTGCTGGTCTGAAGATGGTGAAGTGAAAATTAAGAAGCTTTTCCTCAGGAGACAGAGCCCTCCAAGCCTGGACTAATCTGTCCCTCCTGGTACAGAAGCCATTTGCAAGGTTAAGAAGGGCCTGCGGCTCTCACCGCGGCCAAGTGCATCCTCCATCTGCTCCCGCAGAGCCTGGCGGGAGCCGTTCCTTGCTTTTTTCTTTCCCAAAGTCACAAATTCACTCCTGACACAGCTATCTCTCTATTCTGGGATGAGACAACTGCTTTAGGTCAGCTTAGGCACATCGTGGACCTGCTGCTGCACGTGTGATCTGAGACCAAGGATCTCCTCATACAGGACCAAGTGGCTGGGCAGGTGTGCGAGTCCCTCCACCTCACCAGCCCACGCAGCTTGCTGCTTTCTGGCTGTGTTTCCATCTGCTTTTCTCCAGTAAGGATTGCAAAATCCAGGATCCCACCTTGGGAGCAAGAGGCGAGGAGCCCTGGGAGCACGTCCTGGGGACCGTGTGGCCGCAGCGTGCAGAGCCTCCTGTCTCCACTAGCTTGTGGTTTGTTTATGCCTTAAAACAAGATTCGGATCCCTTCTAACTTGATTTAAATTGAACCTGTCTCATTAAATGGCTATGTACCCGCTTCGCTGTCTAAACATCCCATTTTCATGCTGCTCAGGTCGTCTGTGGTATCTTGCAGTGATGAATTCCATGGGTTAGCTAACAGTTGCATAAAAATACATCTTTTTGTGATCCTTTTCAGCCTGTTTGCACCTGACATGGCTCTTGTGGTGTGACAGCGGTTCCAGATTACTGACCTTCTCCCTCCATTCCGATTTGCTCAGTCTGCTTTCCCGTCTTGCTTAAGCCCATCCTAATTTCATTGTCTCAAGCTGAAGAGCCAGTAGGATCTAACATGAGTTTCTGCTGCCAGAGGGGGAAATTCGGCTTCGTCTGCTCCCTGCCACAGGCTCACGTGTGGAGGACCTATGAGGGGTACCTTCATGCTGGGTTTGCAGGGAGGAGACATCTGAGCACCGCGGCCGGCTGCGGAGCCCCAGCTTGGGCAGGGCTGTGCTCTCCGCTCCACGTGCCGCTCTCTCTCATCCTGCAGCTGGATCTGGCCCTCTGGCCAGGCGATCTGCTCCAGGGCTGCTTCCAGTGAGCAGAAAGCTGTAGGAGGTTGTATTTCCCACGTGAGTCAAGAACCAGCGTTCTCCGCCGCTGTCCGAGGGGTCCCGGCCCTGCTGGGGGCTG
>NW_009207444.1:0-33442 GCF_000690835.1 Fulmarus glacialis
TCCTTTCTGCAATAGTATGAAGATGATAAAGTACTTTTAGAAATATCAGAAATACTTGTATCTCAAATAAACAAATTTTCCAGATGCTAAAGTATGTCATGTAACATCTGCAAGACCTCAGAGAGTCTACTGGATCCAAGAGATCTTGACAAGTCCTGTGCTCAAATCAGTAGACATTAGTCTCTTTACTGAGAGTCACCAGTGTTCATATCCCTGAGAACAATTTAGGGTATGTTTCTGTCCTCAGTGAGCAGAGAATGCTGTATGAGCAAGATCCTCTCTGCCCAGAAACTGGAATTCCAGGGTGACTTTCAAATGCCTCTCCTGTACGGTCATTCATTGGCTTTGCATCTTTCTGGGTGGCGCTTGAGAGATCTGGGGGTAATTCTGAGTTCTCTTGTATATTCTCCATCGGTGTCCAGGCAAAACATCTAATTCTTCTGAACCTGAGCTCTTTGTAATACAAAGATAATAGAGTCTCCAGCACTTTGTCTTGTGTACTTAGATTCCAGCTCTTTGGAACCTAGTAAAAGAGAAAGGCTGAAAATAATTTGAAAAAGTCATCTAGTTAATCCACTGTACTGTTATCTTTCCTGAGAGCTGTTTATCTCATTTATTAAAGATGCCCAATGGGAAAAATTCCATAGCCATCCCAGGCAAGCTGTCGAAGCTGCCCTTCCTGTTAGAAAAGTTTCCTTATGTCTAACGTGAGTTTTTGCCATCACAAGAATACTTACTTCATCCATTGTGAACGTGCAAAGCATACTACTTCAACACTGTTGTTCTTCTCTTTATTCTTCTCTTTTGTAGACTAAACACCAATTCATTCAGTCTTTTCTTGCACATATTACTTTTCTCCTGAACCTGCGATTATTCTTGCAGCTCAGCTTTGACTCTCTCAAGATATGTCTTGAAATATATTGGTCAAAATGAGACAGTGTTCTCCCACTGAAGAAGGGAAAGTTACTGCGTGCTAGGATGACAGACACTTGGTATCAACTGCAACCTTTAGATGCTGTTATAATATTTATTTTGTCGTGCTGCCCTCCTGCTATTTTCTGACCTTGGAAAATGAAGAGCAGTTTACTTTGGGCTTGATGTTAATACATAATGCAAAATTAAATTATTATGTGTGTAACAGAGTAATATCCACAGGCAAGTTTATTTATATTCAGTTAATTTTTAATATTTGTTGTTCCTGTGAGCAACAACAAAAAAAAAGTAGTAAATTACCTGCAGAATTGTAACATAATTTAATGGGTTGAAACCTTGAGAGATTCTTTTTGGGGGTTCCAGTGACAGCTCTTCCCCCTTCACCTCCCAGCCTTGCTTGATCTCTGATTCTGGCAGATGTGCAAATGCTCTCTGTGTGTTTGTCCATCCTTCTCAAAAGTGCCATCGCTTTCCCCTCCTACCTTCTGAACTTCATGTGTCTCTACTCACCCTGCTTGTTCTCTGCAGAGACTGAAGATTTGTCTGTTCCTGATCAAGCTCAAAAGACAGGTTAGCTCTGAATTCAGCTGAGAGCTCATAAGTCTCTGTCTTCCTTGCAGTGGTGAAATTTCAGCAGCGGTTTGTGTTCCCTGTCCATTTTGGTGGAACGATGATAGAGCACTGGTGGAGCTCTAACCTTGCTTTTAAAATCTACATGAGAAAAAGCACACAGAAAAAGGTACTTATTAAAAGCTGTTTATACCTTGTGTGTTGAAAAGCAAAGAAATTCGTTGCATTTCTATTTCCTCCAAATACTTATGCAGACAGCAGTCGCTTTTCTAAGTCTTCTGCAACGTTTCATTGCAATTGCTGCCATCTCAACCATCCGAGGCAAAACAGACAAAGTAACGTGGTTTGACTGAGCCACTTCTTAATCGACCATTGCCAGGTATTTTGAAGGGAAATGACATTATGTGCAGATACTATAAGTTGAACTAATTGCTGTTCAATCTTGTCACCCAACTAAATGATTTTCTGAGTTCAAGACTGACAGGCAAAAAAAATTGTCCTTCCCTCATCTTTAAAACTGGTGTCTTGCTGTTTAAGCATATTGGATCAATTACAAGCATTAGTCTTCAATGGGAACTCAGCTTGTTTAGCAATATAGAATGAGTTAATGTGGATGCAGTTGATATCATTACTCTGCCTAGGGTAAGGGGAATAGTATGAGATGTGAGAAAGTGGTGTAACTTGTGCATTTGGAGGGGGAAGAAGGTATCTTTCATTTGGCTACAAATATTTGCATCATCATCTGTATGTGATGAAGTCTGTGAGAGGTGTTAACTCAGCTTATGTTTTGTTTTAATCAACACCAAGGATATCTGCCTATCTGTTCTAATAGGAGCTTTTCTTTTAATGGGTGAATAAATTGCATCTTTAAGCATGGGAAATTTTGCTCAGTTGCTAGGGTTTTGGATGTTCATTTTTGCATTAACCTGGAACTGTTTCCTGTAGGTACTGGGAGAATTTTCTTATTGTTGTCCTAGTGATCCTTGAAATTGGAACTAAGGGAAACTTTCCTACAAATCCCCGTTGGTAAAACTAGTGGTATAGGAGTGGGGAGGGTGAGTGGCTGACCACGGCTTCCCAAAAGGTTTTCATTTCACAATATGCCCTTAGTTCTTTAAACCCGACAGAAATCTTGCAAAATGGATTCTTTTTCTGCCCTCAGCCAGTGGCCATTGGCTCAGCAGCACTTCAGTTATGCAAGGTTATTCAGTCTGAGTTGCTCACTGTCAGCTGCGAAATACCTGTGGAAAAAGAGGGAAGTCAGACACAAGTTGGACCACTAAAGGTATGTGTTTTACCATATAGAGTTTGAGTTAAATGACCTGTTGTTACTAATTTTGGCTGGATATTCTCTTTTTTTTTAATTTTTCCTCCTACTTTCTTTTCTCTCTTTGTTTTAATTTGCCAGGTCTTGGACATCAAGGTTTGTAAGACCAATACAAGATAACATGAACCTCTTTTTTCCTTAGGGTTTTGCAGAAATATTTTGAACCTGCTCCAAGTCTAGGGATGTTGCTGTGTAAAGTTTCCATGGCTGCAGGGTAAAATGAGGGTCAATAAGCTAGGGCTTGGATACAGAAACCAATCCACAGGCAGGTTTTGAGTGGCACATGTTCAGGGCTGAGAGCTTTGGCTTCTGCTCCATACGTGATCTGAGCTCAGGTCTCGCCTCACGCAGTGGCCTGATGCTCCCTGTCATTGGTATCACCTTGTCACTTCAGGAATTATTTTCTCCAGCCGAAGTTTCTACCAGCATGCTCAACTTCTGATTGAGAGGGATTAACAGTCCTGTGCAGCACATTTGAAAGATTTGCCAGTTCTGAGGATGAACAGCTCTCTAGATTAACAAGTGAAGGTTTAAGAGAGTATTTGGCAATTTTATATTCAGAGCTCCTAAATTATTTCCAGAGAACATGAGCATGGACTGCTTCTGTCACCTTGCAATTCACGGGATGAGCGATGCTTTCTGCCACAGGGGCTGTGAAACCTCTTCCAGAGAAGCCATTCAGCAGAGCTGCCAGTAGAGGAGCTGCAGAAGAATGAGACATAAAATGTAGAGGTTAGGTGTGGAAGGAGTTAATTGAAGGCAGGGAGGAGAAATGCTGTGTTGTGCAGGAGAGAATGGAGTGGAACAGGGTCTGGGAGGAAAAAAGTGGAAAAAGGTGGTGTGGGGAACTAGCGAAGCAAAGTTCGATGCAAGAACTTGTGGAAGGGGAAGGTAATACTTAAAGAAAACTGATTTTGGTTGCCCTGTCTCTTAGGTTGCACTTGCTCAGTGTAATACCTGCCTGTCAGCAATACATGTGTGTCCAGCTATTCTGGCCAGGGAATGGAGGATAAGGGATGTCAGCTATTGAGTCCACTTCGCGTTTCTTGGGTTCTTTCTGACAGATGGCCTTGAACTCCTCATCTTTGGATGTGTTCCTTATACCCTTTAGGAGTAGATACTGTTTGGGACCTCTTGCCGCAATATCTTATCTCATCCCTCCCAAGTCATAGGCAAAATTCTTGAGTCTGATTATTTTGTTTTCCTTATTTGGGCATTTTATGGCTCCAATCCTTTTCTTTATCCTCTTACCTTATCTTCTGGGCTTCAGTTTGTTCCTCCCCTTCTTGCTGTCTTGTCATGTGAATAAATCCAGCAGATCTATGATGCTCTCTAGCAATCAACACTTGCAATTCCTTTAACTCTTGTTCTGGTGTTTCTTTCATTGCTTTCACACACACGTTTTCACTCATACCAGTCTAACTATTTCTCTCGCAAATCTTGACAACATGAAGAGGCAATTCAAACGTAGGACAGAGTGTTAAAAAACAAAGCCAAAACAAAAGCCAAAAAACCCAACCTCAGAAAAAAAGAAGAGAAATGCAGTGGAATATGTAGACCATTGGAGAGAAAAAGAAGGAGCCCACAGAAGGGAGAGGAGTTAGGGACAGCTAAGATCAGCAGGGAATGTAAGAGTGGAAGAGCAATGAAAGAAAACATTTAGAGACAAACACTACTTTTTAATAATTTTTCTCAAGCAACAAGTGCTGTAGCAAAGTGGAGCAAATGGCAGTTGTGATACTTTGTCACAGTACTTTTCACCTTGCCTAGGTAGGTGTTCATTTTTCAGTCAACTTTGTGATTGGTTTTAATTTTTTCCTTTATTCAGCTGTAATTGTATGTTTTTGTACTTGAGTTACTGCTTTATTTGATAAAACCACAAGTAGTTTATTTTGCAGTGACAGTTGTAGCTTGTAACCGGCATGTGTCTAAAGGTAAGCCTTCTGGGTGATGATCTGACACAGTTCTTGAACAAAACATGCAATGCATTTTCCTGAGTTTATGTTGCAGTCTCTTGTCTCTGTATGGGACACGTCTTCTGATCAGTCCGCCTTGCCTTGCACGATGCAGGTATCCTTAGAGCTCGCAGCCGACAACAAAGACTTCACTCGCACCGCTGCCAGGTCAGCTATAGCTGTGCAACGAGTCCCAGCTCATGCTCTAAGAAGTCCCCGGCTGGAATTCCAGGAGCCCAACAGGAAGAGTGTAAATGCAGAAAGCCCTCCCTGCTTGAAACTTAACAACTACAAGGACTCACAGAAGACAGGAGCAGCCAGCATAAACATCGTGCAGCCACCGCAGGCTGTACCAACCTCTGTAGCCCGTAATCTGATGACACAAATAACTGCTTCTGAAGAGGATGGGTTATTACTGCATGTGCTGTTGATGGTGCCTGATGGAAAGGATTTTATTGCTGAAGACTATGGGTTCCACAGTTCTTGTAATGTGTATTTAAACTGCAAGCTGCTCAGCACTGAGGAGGCAACGAAATCTGCTGTCGTATGGGGCACAACGCAACCTGCCTTTAATTTTTCTCAGGCAAGTCACAAGTCTTCTGTTTAACACTGATTGAAATGTGCTGCTCCACACTGACAAACACATTTCAAAGATAAGTTACTTTTACATATGTAGGAACTTCTCTGCTTGGCTCTGTTCAGTATATTAGAAGTATTTTCAGTATTGTTTTGGCTGCATTGCACAGTTTGAAATGCAGTTCCTTGAATCATCCAAATAAAAAACAAGACTTTTGAAACACAAAAGAAAAACAGTCAGAAAAGTTTAGGTTAAAACTGAAGAAAAGTTGACTTCTCCTTCCTTCCGTTTTGGCAAGAAAACATATAGTTGATGGCATCCTAATATGTAGATGTAGAATTTTTTTGTTTGTTCCATTGCTCCGAGTTCTTTTTCTTCTCAATGGATAATCAGCACGGAAGTGTGGGTTACTGTCCTAATATGGGCCAGAGTCTTCCCCCAGCAAACAGCAGAATTTCAGGCATTTAATAATGTTACGACTTTGTAATTTTTTTATGGACATTTTTCTTTGGAAATGTCAGGCTGCTCAAATGCATTTGTTTCACTTTTAACAATACCTAGTGATTTGTGAGACTCCTTAGTCTTCAGCTGAAAGAGTTAAAACATAGCAAAACATCTGAAACAGTTGTCTGAAATGATTTATTTGTTTTTTAGTAAACAGGTGTTTAAAGATAAAAGCAATGTTTTTTAAGATAGCGTATGATCTTATGTTAAAATTTATCTAAATTGCATTTATTTTCCTGGCTAGCTTTTTTCCAAGCCTACCAGTTTTCTGAAACTTGTTAGGCAAGCATGTGTTTGATTTTTAATTTCCATTTCTAAAGAGCACAATTTTGTAGACTGGAATAATGTAGCGTTACCAGAATGCTCTATACTTAGCAAATAGCTTCCAGTGTATTCTGTGTACTAATTCTGCATTAAACTCTTTCAGGTGATGCCTTTTTCATTGACTTCCAAACATTTGGAGCGGCTGAAGAACAACGTCATGATAATTGAAGCATGGAACAAGATGGGAAGCCCTGGCTGTGACAGACTGCTAGGATTAGTGAAACTTCCTCTGCATCAGTTTTACATCTCATTCAAGTAAACATCTTTGTTCCATATTTTATTGGGTTGGGATATATCCTAACTGATGCTCAGAGAAAGAAGGGAAGGATGGTGTCTGGGGTTTGTGTGGGAGGGTTCTTAAAGTTCTTAAAAGATACTTTATAGCAAAAAGCATTTTTGTCCTGCCAAGCTTCCTCTGGCACTTTCCTACACTGGGCAGTATATGTGTAAATGACACTGTCCTCGTACAGAAATACAAGTAGACTTTGAGAACTAAAGACACTGTGCTGCATCAGGTTTGGAGCCACATTAACTTGTGGTCCTGTGGAAGAGTAAAACTGTAAGAGATCAAAGTTACTGCACAGGAAAAGTAAGTGTGGCTTTCCTTTGGTGATTTTCCAAGGTTACGACTGAGTGATTTTGTTCCTCATTATGCTCTGCTTAGATCCCATTGCTAGGGATGCTGTCAGTTTGCACAGCACAGGATAATGCTTGTGGTATCAAAAAGGTCTCTAAATACTTCATGTTTTAGTTGTCGTCTTATCCAATGGGTCTCTCCAGAGCTCTTTGTTCTTTTTGGTTCAATGTTTTGGCTTCTTGTTCAGTCAAATAATATACCTGCTTAAAGCAATTTAAATTAATGGAAATACTGGACAGAAGAAATTCTTGCTAATGCAAAGGATTAATTCCTTTTACTTCGGTCAGATTAGCGTTAGGTGGAAATTAGATGGTGCTGGAACTGACTGGCCATTACTTTGTTAATTATTAGTGTGTCATTTGTATAATTTTTTCAGTAATCCACTGTAGTTTACTTGTGTATATCTTCCATGTATTATTAGAGGTTTTTACATTTCTCTGGGAGACTGTCCCAGTTCTTTCTTTTCTTCCTGCCCAAGTCCATCCCCAAAGGCACGTAACTACCTCATAAAACTGTAATGTGGCTACAGTATATTAATAGGAGTTTTGTTCCAGTTCATCACCTCGCTCACAGATTTCTAGGCTGGCTTATAGCTAAGGCCATGTTAGTTTTTGGAGAGCTGTGCCTTCTCATTGCTGAAAATAGCTCATGGATCTGTGCTTTGTGAAGACTAATGTAGTTGAGATGGATTTTGGAGGAATGGAAATAGATTGGTTTCTAACTGCATTAAAAGTCCCATCTAAAATGAGTTTTGTGTGATCATGTTCATACTCAGATGGCTCATTCTCTTGCTGGGGCTTTTTTGGGATTTTTGTTTTAATCTGTTCTAGAGATCCAAAGATTTCCCACCTGCTTCTTCAAGCTCAATATCCAGTGGTTGCTGTGGACAGCTATATGCCTGTGATAGATGTTTTTACTGGCAGTAGAAGTGGAAGCCTGAGGGTCATTTTGGCGATGGGGTCAGCTGATCAAATAGTGGCACTGCAAAGGCTAAAAAATGAAGAAGGAATGGTACCTCCCGTCACACAGCGCCCTTCCCACTCTCTGGACCCTCCTCCTACAAAGCTCGCAATGGTATTGTTCAGTAAATTCCAGTGCTTACTGTTAGGGACACATGAAAAGGATTTTACCAGTGGGTTCATTAACAGACCAGTAATCCCCAATCTCTTTTGATGCTGTAGCCAATTTTGTTATAAATGATCACGTTCTATGCAGAATTATGTTGTTTGTACTCTTTTCTTACCAGCTTTCTCTCAGCAGTCTTGACATTATTGCCCTTTTTATTGCCCTGCATATCCACTGCTTCTATCTACATGACAAGTGCAGTAAAAAAACCTCCCAAAATTGTAGAAAATCTTAATTCTCGCAGCCTTATTCATACAGGTTTTGCCACTACCTTTGAGTTGGATATTGTCCTGTATGCTTTGTATGTGCTGTGCTTTTTGGCTTTTGCATAAAAAAAAAATGTGCTATCAGGTTTTCGATGTTTCTGTGAACTTTACGAGGAAAATGGCAGATAGTGGTTCTGCCCCCCATCTCAAGCTTCTTAGAATCTTATGTTCCCAGTCCTCTTCTATGCTGTTTCCTGAAGAGTCACCCTTTCCATGTGGATTTCCTTTGTTTTGTTAGCAGTTAGACCAAGAAGAGGAAGACCTGATGGAGCATGTGTTTGAAATCCATGTGGAGAGTGTGAAAGGACTTACTCCCTTACAGTCCACTGTCTGGGGAGAGGCTGACTGCTACGTACAGTACTATTTCCCAGTTCAAGAGGCTGGTTGTGGTACGCTGCAAGGAACTGAATTGCATGAGGATGGTAAGTTTCTTTTATAATCCGTCCTTATTTAGAGCATTGCTTTAGTTAAATATTGTTCAGTGATGTTCTCTCTGCTTAAGTAAGAGGGTTTGTATTTCTCTGAGCTTCCATAATGCAGCCAATGCTTGCTTTCCTCAGAAGATCTGCATACAACTGTACTTGGGCTGCATCAGTAAATTAAAAGCCTGCTTTGACTGAGGCAGGGGACAAAGTTCCCAGCAAAAAAAGATACCTAGTTCTGAATCTCTTCACACGGTACCTTTTTGTTAAAGATCCTAGGGGGCTTTGCCAACTGATCTTGCAAAGATGCAAGAACAGATTCACAGGGAATACTAAGATTGTATACAGTTAAATTCAAGGAAGGCTTTACATACACAAGCCTTTCAAGATGCTTATTTTCATGGATACACCAAAAGAAGACTTGCCTGTTTTAGATCATTAGGATTATAAAGGAGTATTTAAATAATTGCAATTGTAGAAAAGGACTTAGTGTTGATCTGAGTGCTTTGAATCACTAACATATATTTTCTCTGAGAAATGATAGTCAGTAACATTGTTCCATAGCAACTCTTGTGGACTATGTCGGCTTCCAGACACATTTAACAGTAGTTTTCAGCCTGTGGCTCACAGGTTCATGGGACTGCATGAATTGCTTGTAAAAGATTTCTGAAGTGAAACTCAGAAGAGCAAGCCCTCTGGCAGGAGGATTTAACTTACTTCCCATGGGTCCTCCCTTCTGAAGGACTGCAAATAGAAAAATGTTGAAACCCCCAAATGCAACCATTTTTAACCAACTCTGCTTGACTTGTAGGCATCAAATTAAAGCCGTTTCGCACAGCAACCACTTTGTGTGTCCCTGATCCCATCTTTAATGATGAGCATCATCATTCTTTGTTGGTTCCTGCTAAGAGACTCCTGGTCAATGCATTTATGGCACCAGGAGCGGCTGGAGGAGGAATCCAGTTTGAAGTCTGGTGCAGGTACAGAATAACATCCTATTCTTTGTAGATGTCAAGCAATACAGACATATATGGTCATAGATGTCACATTCAGACATATCTGGTGTTGAAAAATCTCTAGTTGTGGGATGGATATTTAATAAGTGAAAAAATAGTGAGCTCATCAACATGTGGTGATGGTTATCTGTATTTAAGATTGCATTTAAGACACGTGAGCCTTTTTTTCCCCCCAAGAGTGCTGATTACTCTTTTCTTCTTACAACTTCATTAGAAAGTGTGTGCTTTTATTTGCTTTCTTCCACTTTGTTATCAGCACAGTGATCTAAAAGTAGTGTTTAAATGCTTGGCACATCTAAATTTTACTTAATACCACCCTGGCAGTATAATTTCATTGTTTTGGGTGGTTTTTTTCCCTAATACAAGTCACCGAGTACGAAAAAATATACTATAAAATGTTTGTAAGTTCAAACTGTAGTTTCTTTGGCAACTGAAACTAATTATTAGTAGTGGAAAGCAGAGACCACGAAGACAGGTAGCTTTAGAAAAGCATAATTATAAAATTATAATGTGTTCATTCTGTAGTAAACAAACCAAGGTATTTAAAATCTGCAAGTTCACATGAGAATTGTGATGGATGTGTTTACATTAATGTTGGTAATGATCAGAGCAGTTGAAGTGACCAATTTTTAGTACCTGGCATTTCAAAAACGTGCTTTAGCTCAGTTTCCTGAGGACGATTGGACTTTGGTTTAATCTTGCCCTGACTGCTCACTGATAGTGGCTGGTAAATTTAGGCTGTTTTGAGTCTCCTTTGAAAGGAGCAAATTACGAGCGGGAAGCCTTTTAAGAATTCTATAAACATCCTCTTGCCAGTTTGCAATATTTGAAATGGAAAAAGCTTACCAACAGATCCTTGTAATGAGGAAGGAGATTAGATACTGATTACCAGATTCCAAATCAAGAGAGTTCTTGCTGTGATGCTGTCAGCATCTTGAATTACTCCTAGAAGTGTATGGGGAAAAAGTAGAAACCAACAGGTGTAATATTCCAAGATTTTGGGAGTACTATTCAGGCAGTGCTCTACCCAAGACTCGAACAGTCAATTAATGTTCAGGATTTGTCCCAAAATGGAAGAAGAAACACAAGGCTATAGCACTACCATTTTACTCAGTCACTGCTGCTGAAAACCCAGTGGATGCCTTTCTCCTGGTCTTCCTGTTGTTCATTAGATACAGTGCCAAAACTCAATTTAGGATGAGTCTGAAGCCAAGTAGCACAGTAAGAAGCGGTCTGGAGTAATTTTTTACACTCACAAACTGGTACCACAAATCTGTTCTGCAAGTAGCATTTTTATTTATTAATGGAAATTGAGAGCGGAGAATATTTGGTGCCAGATCCTTCTCTTGTTTTTCTTTGGGATGCCAATTTTTCGTAGAGTTTCTGCTAGTTCACTTGCTAGGACTAGTGCAAAAGTATATTTGCAGCATTACCTACTTGAGCACTTACTGTTTTTTTTTCCTGTGGAAATTAATTTACTTGAGTTTATCCCTTAGCTATCAGGAGACTAACTAGTGTTTGAAGACACACAAATTAAAGTTGACTTATGTGCGGTCGTGAGAGAAATGATGATCATTTTGTCATCATCAATACAGCATGATTGATGCTACTTCTTTGTGTCTTACCAGGTATTATTACCCAAATGTCAGAGACCAGATGGTTGCCAAAGGGACCCTGCCTTTGTCACGGCTATGTGCCATGGTGACTATGCAGCATCGTGAAGAAATAGGGATACAGACTTTTAATCTTCCGTTGGTCCCCAGGACTGATTCCTCAGAGGAATTTCATCTGCGGTCTTCAGGTGAGGAAGGCTTGTAGGTTTTCACTTTATGTGTAAAAGTGAAGGTCTGTGTATTTGCTGCCAAGGGAAATAAAAATATGTATCTGTGTTGGAAACTGATACCAGCCATGAGTGTTCTTCCTCCCAGCTTTCACTATCACCATACCTAGTGAAGAATCCGTGATTAAACATGAGCAACCCTCAAACTCCTAACAAGTTTAAAAAAGCCCTCCCTGTGTATCGAACTGCTTAGTTGCCAAATAAGCCACAGTCTGTAGTTGAGCTTCCCATGTGAGGCAGGAAATGGGAGATCCGAAGAAGGGCTGTTTATGGTATATGGCGTGAGCAGAGACATCTTTCTGTTCAGCTGTGGTTCTTTCAAATGGTACAAACATCAGCTCTAGGAAGGCCACTGAGGAAATCTGAGACAGCTTCTTGGAAAAAATGAAAAAGCTGGGGCTGGAGAGGGAGTTCAGTATGCTTCAATTATTTTGTAATAGGTTAGCCACATGCAGCAGCGGAAAATCTGTCTCTTTGAAGATTTTGTCCCTTCAGTGCTATAAAAAAGATGTGTTGAAATACTGCAGCAGGATATTTTAGAAGTATTACAATGAAGGCACACATGAGGGCGCAGCTGGGTTAAAAAGCCTCTTCTAATTTTACTATGCCATAAATTTGCCAATGAGAAGGAGCCATGAAGACTGTCTGATCTGACTCCCAGTAGGTCAGGTTGCAGGATGCCGTCCTTAAAACTTCCTTCTGTGCCTCCTGTATCAGGCCATAACTTCTGGCTGAAGTACAGTATCTTGCACAGTCAATCTCAATGGATTTCATATGGAATTATTTTTTTGCATTAATAGAGTAAGTTTTGTATTAAGAGGTATAACTAAGTATTGATTATATTGGATGAAACTGTATAAAAAGCTGACCATTTCTCTCCCTTCTTTCTTTCATTTAATCCAGGCTTGCTTGATGTGAGTGTGAGATACCAACGATCCATGAAAACAGCAGCTCAAGCTGTTTCTCTTTTTGTACAAATACACAGAGCAGCTGGTTTGCAAGCAGCAGCTAGGTAAAGCCTAATTCTAAAAGGAAGATTCTTCTCTTAAAATAGCTTTATCTGGAGCCAGCAAGCTGAGACATTAGATTAGAACAAATTGCAACTGGCCAACTTTCCATCTGCAGAGACCGAGATTCAAACTGGATTCTGATCAGAAGTGAAAATAACTTTATAAAGAACACCAGTCATTATTTTTGTCCCTTAAGCTGCAGTACAGTGTGGTAGCATTCATTCTGCAGAAGGATCAAGACTGTAAGGGCACATTTTTCTACATTTTCACATTTTTCTACACCAAAGGCCGATATAAAAATTGGCTGATATAAAATGGTACCTATTTGGGCATTGGATCTTGGTGTTACTGATGCTATTTAAAAGCTAGCTGAGATTTGTTTACTTGAATTTCACTGTGGAAACATCAATAAACTAACTAATAAATGAAATATTCCTTTTCACCAGAAAGCTGCTGCTCTAAGTGCATAGTATCACCTGAACTTAGTTCCAATATGCGATTTTCAAGAATTAATAAAGAAAGGGCTTGAAGAGAGGGAGTCCATTCCGTAAGAGGCAGATGGCTCCTGTCATTCTAGAGCAGTGCTCACTGACCTTTCCTCAGTGTTGCTGAGCTCCTGGTCCATCTTAATTCAAGTAGACTGTAAGATGAGAATCACTACTGTATGGTGCTTGGAGAAGTTAAGAAAGTAGAATGACCTCAGAATCCTCATCCTTCAGGTGTATGACCTGAGTAATACCTGGGTCTGTTTTACTTGTAAATAATTCCATCTGCTAATTTCACCTCCTTTTGCTTGTCAGTACTACTCTGTAAAAATAATTTGGCTTGGCCTTTTGCTTCCTTCTAGAGCAGGTTCTCTGGGAAGTTATCCTACAGCTTTTTCTACAGTATGGGATATTTTTAAAGGTGCAGAGTACTTTCTCCATCACTTTGGTCTCAGATCCTGACAATGATAAGAGCTCAGCCACCAGTGATGGACCTTGTGATAGTCACTCTCACCATTTCATATCTGTTCCTAGTGTGGTCAGATGAAAAAAAAATGGTGAAATATAGTATGCAGCCAGAACCCACATCTGTTTTGACTTACAACATTCACTGTTTTATCCAATCTTTTCACCATGAAGACTTGAAACGTTTGCTTTAATTGCATTGGTTCCTAGATTCCGTGTACGTTATATTCATTCTCTCTCTTCTTTTCTTTTTACATACTGAATGAAGAGCTGTGGCACAAAAGAACCCTTCAGTCCAGTACTATGCAGGTGTGGGAGTTAATGCTTATGTCTCTGTGCACCTCTCCTTCCTACCTGAAGCAGAGAGACGCAACACACGAGCTGTGGCTCGTACTTTCTGCCCAGAGTTCGAACACCATGTAGAGTTTCCTTGTAACCTCATCATTCAGAAAAGTAGTGGAGAAGCCTCTTGTCTGGGGGAACTCTTGCAGTCTGCCAGTATCGTCTTCTCTATCTACCATCAGACCACCAAGTCAGGTAAGGAGGACAAGTGATTACAATGACTCAATGCTGTTGCAGAATGATCCAGTCCCCTTAATTTTTAGTTTAGAAGAAAGACTATTCTGTGTAGTTGCTAATAGATGTAATTACCTAAACTGTCTTCAGAAAAGGCTTTGGGAAATACTGTTCCGCTTGTGCAAAGAGTTAAGGTTTCTAAGACTCCAGCTGATCAAGATCACCTTTTAAATGAAAAGCTAATGCAATTAACAGTAATAGCGCTTGACTCTTGGAGCACCCTGCCTTTGTATGTGCATGCCTTATTGCCTCCACTTCATGAACGAGGTAATGGAGGTTCAGAGAAATGATAGCTTAAAATCCTCCAATGATCCTGTGGCAGATAGGCAGGATTCTTCTACAACATAACAACATGTAGAATTATTTTATAAACAAAATTTACCTAAAGATGACATTGCTTTTTACTCCTTCGGGAGAAAAGTCAGGAGTGGCATGTTGTTAGGGTAACTGATCACTAGCTCCCCACTGGTTACTTAATGTTCTGTGGAAATATTCCCTAAAAGTTTGTCCAAATTCAGTGGTGGTGGAGCATGTATCCTGTAATGAATGTGCACTGGCAATGCCTACAGGCAGGTTTTGTTCACACCCCTGTTTCTCACGGATTTTGACCTGATATGTACTGGGCCATTTGTTTTGACTTTGTCCTTTTTTCGTGGGTTAAAAGTGTTTTCAGTATGACAGCTGAGCTATTTGCTGTTGAGGCAATACAGCTTTCTTTCAAAATACATACTGTCTGAATCACTTTTAAATCTTGCGTTCCAGTTGGGTGTATTTGCAAAATGATTTATTTTCCAGCCACTGAGACATTGGCAGCTCGCTCATCAAGAGATTATCTTCTTGGGACAGTCACAATTCCAACCAGAGATCTGCTGAGAAGAAGATCAGGTAATACAGCAGCATTATGCTGCTGACGTTCTGGGTAAATGCTATAGTAATCGCTTAAAACAACTCTCATTCCCATTTTGGGGGGTTTTGTTTTGGGTTGTTTTTTTTTTTTAGACCAAAGTTCTCTCAAACATTGCACAGGCCTTCATTAAAATTCCCGTATTAGAAAACTCATATAAGGGTTGTTGTTTGAAGGTCAGTTTTCAGGCTGTAGGATGTATAGTAGCTGAATGACTATTAACCTCCTTAGTATTTTATTTAGTGCCATTTATTTTCTACCTTAAGATGGAAAGTCCAAGAGTAGTAGCATTCAGTGGAGGACCAATGATTGCTTTTGACATGCCAAAGCTGGAAACAAAGGCTTAAATAAGTTAGAAAGCAGTTGGATTAACTTTTTTTAAGCTAAGTGTAAAATATCTCCTCTATCTAGTGTTAATTTGTGATGATAATGTCTTGTGATGATAATGTCTTGTAATAATAATGTTTTCGTTATCATCTTGGTTATTTCTGCTTTAATCTCAGTATAGTGCTAGTTTTCTCCAACATGAAGTTTTGGGTTTATTTTTAGTGGGAAGAGAGGAGGAAAAAACTGAGAATGCCTGATTTTATACTTGGACATTCATGGGATATCGTTTTGTAGTAAAATGAGTGTTGTTAATGAAATGGAAAGTAAAATGCCTTTGGGATCAGAACTAGTGGTGAAGTTTTCTGAGGTCTAACAATCTGCTGCTTTTTCGGGTTAGAAATCATTTGACAAATTCCAAACTTTCACAAGAAATAAACACTTCAAGTACTGGTCCTTGACTAATGACCAGAGAGCAGAAAATTCTTTCCTGATGTTTTTAAAAGGTAGGATAAGTGTAATTATGATCTTTTCTCCCGAAGGTATTACAGGCTGGTACCCAGTTACCTTGTCTGAAGATTTAATGCCTTCACACTGCACAAACATCATGCAGACCATTGTGGGAGGACTGGAACTTTCTGTTACCTTTGCTCATCAGGATGACAGAGAGCGTGTTTTGGAGGCCGCTAAGCTCTTAGGGTGGGAGGGTGAGGAGAGCCGTGAAGACAGCATGGATGATAGCGATGAATGGGAGCAGAGTGCCAGTCCAGCGACTGTGACCATCTCAACTCCAAGAGTATGGCTGCCAGTCCACTGTGTGCTGCTTGCAGGCCAGACGCACCTAAATAAAAGCACTTATTGCTACCTCAGGTATAAGCTATATAATCAGGAAGCAACGTGGACTTTGCTTCGGAGACCAAAATTGAGTGACGACACGAAGAACATTACAGTGAACTTTAAGAAACCAAACAAGGTGATTCTCAGAAGGAGCCAAGGACTGCTTTGGTTCTTCAGAGAGGAGAAATTAGAAATCCAGGTGTGGTGGGCATATGGTAAAGAAAATGATGTGGAAAGACCACTTGATACAGATCGTCTTATTGGATCTGCCTATGTCGACCTCGCAGCATTAGCAGAGACGTCAAGGACAACACTAAGTGTTAGTGGTAAGTTCCTAAAGAACATTGTCATGTTTCATTCCTTGTTATTGATGTTTTAGTTTGGTTACTTCTCTAGTCACTTTAAGCAAAATATTTACAGCTTTGTTTTGTCCTGTGTGCAACTCGCACTCAACTCCTCCTTTCACTGAAGATAAACAAGGTTAAAATGCTTGCTTCTCTGAATTCAAAACTTAGCAAGTTTAAGTGGGTGAAAAATTGGCAGTAATGATCAGTAATAAGGAGACAATTAGTCTGCATGGATTGATGAAGAATGTTTCTTCAGAATTATGGATTTGGCATCATAACAGAGTGAGAACAAGTAAGAATAATGTGTCTCAAGGAGGCTGAATGCTTGCAGTCAGAGCAAAGGACTAGACACCAAGAAGGTCGTGGAAACTTCTGCTTTGTTTGGTTACTTAGGCTTCTGTCATCTACGTGGTATCCATCAGCCACCAACTTGCAGGCAGATTTGTGGACAGGTTATTGGCTTTTCTTTGGAGTGTGCTCAGGGAAGGGAGAAGGAACAAGAGTTAAAAGAAATTTTTATGCTGCATATGTATTGTATTTTCCATAGATGTGTATAAAATTATGCAGAGGCACTATTCCCAGGACTCTCGGGAAGTTGATGTGCTTTAAAATAGTAATCTGAGCTGCCAGTGGGAAAATGCAGGTGTACCCAATTTGGGGGATTGGTCACCTGTTTTTAACCTTTACAAGCCGATATTTCTAACAGTGCACTGGGTGATACCTTGCATAGAAATTACATTGAAAAACAAAATTCATTCTGCTGGTCTGATGTGAGAACTTTACTGTAATGAACTGTACCAGCTTTTTTCCAAGATCCTATTTTTTCTTTGGCTTGTTTAGCTGGTTGTTTGTGAATTCTCCTACAGGGGTTTATCCATTGTTCAGATGCAATGCTGCAAACCTAGCAGGAGCTGCTGTACGTGTTCACATCATTCTTTCTTCCACTTCTGCTGCTCTGCCCAGCAGACTTCACTGTGCTGAGGAATACAGCAACAGTGAAGATGAAGACACAGAGAAAGCACCTGATCTGAGCCAACAGGTCTCTGAAAATCAGAATCAGAAACTGGATATCATAAGTTCAGAAATCACCAATGGCAAACCACAAGAAGAAGATGTGACGTTTCTGGAAAACACAGTTGCTGTCAATATCCTTGTGGAAAGAGCAATGCATCTAAGTTTAAAAGGTAACACCACCACCACCACCCTTTTTGTCTGTCTTTTTGTTTTTTTTCTGCGATCTGTTCATAACAGGTAGTGCATGGAGCAATTTAAAAACAAATCCTCAAATTTACTCTGGCACAGTGAATAGATGTGATGGGTTTTGAACTTGGCGTTGTAGTGTTGCAACCCCGAGAGCATTGCATCATTGTATAAGTACAGGGGAAGCAGGAGGTTGAACTATTCAGCCTATCTCTGTTAATAAAATCCAAAATATAAACAATGTGATGTTCACTCTTATAGTTGACAGCTGAATTCTGAAGTCAAGCATTATCTGAGTAACTTAACCCCAAGACACTCATACTTCAAAGACTCTTGCAAATTTGCATTTTTAGCATGTAATCAATTTGTAAAGCTGGCTTACTCATGCTCTCTGGAGACTGTGGAAGGGCAATGTAAGAGCAGAGCAGTCTGAGCTCACCCAGGCTTGACACACTGCTTCCCGCTCTGTAGCGTGGGCATTGCAGTTCGGTGGCTAGTCACTATGCTGAGGGTCACCAAAGAATTGCTCTTTGCTTTTTAAATTGATGCTAAGTGTATTAAAATATTCCTTCCTAGCAGGTGATGTTTGGATCTTGATGTGCAGCGATTTAACACACTTGGTGAATTTTCAGGTTTTTGGAGCCTTTTGTTTTTCCTTTGAGTTGCAGTCTGTAAATGAATCTCTGTTAAAGATGAGTTAAACCCTTTAAAACACGTCAGGTGCTCTACCCTTCACCTTGGGCACCTCTAGCACTGCGTGACTTGATCACTTTGTGTTTGTTCAGATCAGTGATCTGATCTTGTTTGGGCCATTGCACTCTCCCTAAATACAAATGGGAATAAGGCACTGACCTGAGGTGAGTTTACTGGAAACGTCTCTGTTAAGTTCAACTGTTTCACAGTCCAGGTGATATGCCAGAAAGGAACACTCAGTGTTTTATGGTGTGGTAACACAACTAAAAGAGTCAAATACAAGCCATGATTTAAGTGTAAGTAATTTTGATACATACTGAGCCCCACAGATGGCTTTTTTATAATGATTCTATAATCTTCTGGAATTCATAGTCTTTGGAAACTTGATGCAACACTGGTTGCTACTGCAAAGTTTTTGATGGGATAAAGGAGGTTTCTTTTGATGGTGTATTCTATTGCAATATTTCCATCTTGAAAAAACTTATCATTTTAGGGGATTTTTAGAAGTAACTAACTGAGAAGCAACTGATACACTGAAACAAATGCTATATAAGCTGGTTTCAAGAAGAATTTTCATTCTTCATGATAACAATTTCATTATTGTGTTACACATAAAAAGGCTGGAATACATTTCCAGTCTAGTATGTTATGGATGATAAACTTCCTACAATTTTGGAAGAATTGCTTAAGATACACAATTTTCAGAAACTGAGTGAAGATAAAAAATGTTTCCCCAAGCCTCTTCATATTTCTTGTGATCTAAAGTCAATTTTCCTGTTTTCTTTTCCTTCATCTTCCAAATAATATAAAGAAAAGAAATAGCCTAAATTTCATAATGTTGGAAAGGAATGAAATTAATTCTATAAAAACGCAAAAGTTTTACAAAATGCAGAAGTTCAAACCAACAAGTCTTTTCTCTAACTTAGTTCTAACAGTTTTGAGCACTGTTTCAAACAATATTAGACCAGAATTTTCCATGCATCTTTTAAGGACTGAAGTCACTTTAATCTGCAGTTGCTAACCTCTTCCTGCCATGTTTTTCATCTTTTTCTGTACATTTCTCGCATCCCCAGGGAATAGATGTCTGTTCATTTTCTTCTGTCTCTGGTGGTCTTTTTTAAAGTTAAGCTTCACCACTAGCAGACGGCTGCTGGGTTGGCAGGCGTGGAGCCTTTGATTCTCTCCCCACAGAGCAGCCACAAAACAGAAGCGTAGGAGTGCAAGCTTCTCCATGGACCTCGCTGGGATGTAGGTCCGTGTATTTATCAATGGAAGATCATCCCTAGCAAAAGGGAAGGAGTTTCCCTTCCCAATCCTGGCTTCTCTGCCAGGATGCTCCTTACAGAGACTTTTGTCATATGGACAATTGTCCTTTCAGAATAATGTAAAGAACATGTTTCCAGCAACCCTTCAGCCACGTGGTAGCCATTGGCACATTATGCTGCCAGTCCGGACCATGTCACGCAGGAGGTGCCCTAGGCTTAACGCTTTTGTGTTTTACCGCCCACTTCCTGAACTGTCAGGTCACGCATCTCAATTCCTTCTCTCACCTCGTTCTTCAAATACTGCTTTTTTAAAGCAGAATGAAACTAATATTTCTAAGTGTAACTTCTTTGCAAAGTTCAGGCATTGGAAGTTGCTAGGCTAAATCAGGCTCTGTAAGACTCCTTTGATTATGGCTGAGCTTTCTTATTAGAGCCAACAATTTTTTCTCTTGTAGGCTTTTCTTTTCCTAGAAGAAAAGCAAGCTAACACTAAGAAATGCTGATTTTGCCTTTGACTACAAAGATTGATTTTAGGTCTGCCTTTACGTGCAGGAGATGTGAGATAGTCTGGACAGGTCTTGCTCATTTCTCTAAGCTGAGCTCACATTGCCCATGTCTGTGCTTGAATTGTCATATCTACAGTCTTACCAAACTGCAAAGAGTTTTGGGTGGCATGTTTTAACTGAAGTCGTTGTGGATATTGTAAAAAAAAAAAAAAAAAATTTTTTTTGTTCTCAAGCAAATCCTCATGGTCAAGGCATAAATGAGCAGTAACTCAGTAAGCTACTATAAATCAGTCACATTTGATCATATTTTCACAGAGAATCAGACTTCAGGAGAAAAGAGAATTATTTTTAGTTAAATCAGATTCATACTCATCAGTTTTGATCATTCTGGCCAGCAAGGTCTTGAAAAAGTCCAAAGCCATATGCTGAGTCCTTGGAAAGCAGAAAGGAGGAAACAATCTGTAAAAACTGAGCGATAGTTGGTTGCAAAGTCTGATCTTGTTTCCCCTTGGCTAAGTCCATTTCTCCTAGCAGATTTTGCCAGCTACAAATTCACGATCTGAACAGCTCTGTAAGCAGTGAAATGCTACTACAGCTTTACAAGCCATGATACACTGCAGCAAATCAATTTAACTAATGTAAATATGACTAAAAGGGTCCAAGCCTGGAGGAAGGGTTGCATATAGAAGGGAAGAGGCCCTAAGCATCTCTCCTCCTTTTTGGGCTATAATTCAGTGCAAATGATTGTACAATTTCTGCAGCTTTCATTCAACAATCTCTAATCCATAATATCCAGCAGCATGTGGGGAACATCTAGCTCCATCCCTTAATTTGACCTTGCGTTCCTCTGATGATAAACTGTCTGCCTCTAAGTGCAAACATACCCAATTAAGTCAGACTAGTTAATTCGTTAGCTGTCTTCTCACAAACCTTTTCCCAGGTTATTTCAGGATGAATGAGGGAGAAAATGCTTGTGGTTCCAGCGCTGAACTATGTTATGCAAGGAGTCTTATAAAGGTTTCACTGGTGCATTGCAGAGTGAATGCCATCCTCGTTGCTTAGCTTGGAAATCACAATGGTCTACTTTGTGCATGGATTAAAAATGTTATATCCTGAAGCTACTTAAAAACAATTTCAGCAAAGCCTACCTGCTGCCCCATGTATAGCTCCTTGAACTAGGACATGAAGGCAATTGATTTTTCCCTCCCTAATTCTGATACAAACTTTGATGTTTTGGCCAAAATGTTAAGGCCTCATCGACACTAGACTTTCTTCTCAAATTTCCTGCTGGTGCAGTAGCAGGGCTGATGGGAGCACACTGCACTTAATAGCGACCAGTATTTTATTTTCCATGTGCTCTATCCCTGCTGAAAGCATGTACCATGGGAAAATATAGGGAACTGTGACAACTGATCTGTAACACAAACTCCCACTTCTGCAATGGGTATGAAGGGCGGTGGGAAAAGTTGGGGAGGAAGCCAGCAAGAATTTGAAATACAATTGTATATACTGCTTTTTCATCTGTATTTAAATCTTCATAACAGATGAGAGTGGTACTTATTTCTACCTTGAAGGTGTATTAAGTTTCTCTAACTATTTCAGTCTTTCTGAGATGAACTAATATAGGCTATAAAAAAGTTTATTAATCCTTGGGTATCATTAACACCGGCTGTGCATTTTCTTATTCAGTCAACACAAGTGAGCTTCCTCTCAGCAATCCAGCTGTTAAGTCAAACTGCCAATACACTGGGTATGTTCTGCGTTTGCAGCTAGGATTGCCAAACTCTGTGGTCCAGCATGGAGAGTAGATCAAGCACTGGAATAGGGTCCTGGGGACCTGGGTTTTATTCCTAGCTTTGCCTCTGACTTCTCAGATGATCTTGGGCAAATGGGTTTTCCATTTCTCCCTGGAATATTCCAGTTTCTGCTCTGTAAAAGGCTCATGTAATATTTGTTCCCATTGTAAATATAAAGTATTTTCAGCTCCACCAATGAAAAGGAGTATTTCCTAGATGATGGATTTCTGTGTAAATTATCTGTTTTAATTGCTGAACTTCCTTTAGATTTTTTTTTTAAATTATTAACAACAAATCTGTATTTAATTCTGTATAATTTTAGGGAGTCCTTTGACAGAACGTGAAGTAAGAGCACCCAGTTGCTGTGTGTCATTTGCTGTTGCTGGTGCAGATGCTCCAATAACCACATCAGTAATAGAAAATACATACTCACCGGTCTGGGACTTTCAGCAACAGGCAAGGTAAACGACGTGGACTCACACAGACACACTTTGGATCTGACAGCCAGGTTAGGTGTGAAAAGGACATATCCAATTGGGGCGGGGTGCTTTTCTACTTACCAGGCCTGTACTCTCAGCTAAAAATGCTTGTTTCCATGTTTTACTATCACCACGTGTTCATATTGGGTGAAAAGTTGTTTGAGGAGGCTTGGTCTTAAAACTAATGTGAGGAAAGGCAGTTTGACGTGTGCGGAATCTCGGCTGCATTGTATTTTGGCTTTAAGACCTTGGGTGAGTCAGTCTATTTCCACTCATCTGTAGTTTCCCCATCTAGAGGAAGGAGCTGCTAATCGCTAAAGGACTCTTGGCAAGGTTAAGTAAGACTTGATCCAATTTATTGTTTTTTTCTGTATGTTTTAGTTTGTTTCATGCTTAGAAATTATGCCCTGGTTCAGGACCAGAGCTCTAAGTTTGGATTCACCTACTGAAACTTTATATATCTGGGAGTTAGGTTTCTGACGCAGAGCTGTTCAGCGTTGGCTTCCTCTGCAGTCACTGGAGAGGCACAGGCACCTCCAGATGGTGAGTCACTTGACCTGTGTTAGAGACCCAACTTAGGACAAAATTCCCTAAGGATGCCTATTTCTCTTCAGTGACCACCAAAGTAGTGTAGGGAGATACCTGAGCCTAAATTAGAGCAGATGAATTGACCACTCTAATGAACCTCAGCAGGCCAAGTCGTACATGGTAATATTCAGTAATAAACCTGTGTTTGCAGTCTTGTGGCTTCCCCAGTGTTTTTATACCAGATTTTAAATAAATTCCAAAGCAGTAGCGAAAAGTGTTTTCTAAACTAGGTGGAACAAGTCTGTTACAGGCTACAAGAAAGCATACTGAATTTATTTGGTCCATCACAAAATGCGTGCAAATACATACCAGTGCCTGCACGGGAGTGGGCTTTTCTGCCCGACTGCTGAGTTGGGTTTTTGGCTTTAGGGAATTTGTAATACGAAAATGAAACCATTGAAGGAGTGATAGCTGAAGTTTAAAAGTTTTGTTTCAGAGGTTGCTTGTGCTCAGAGTCATATCTGAATTGCTTCAAGCAACTTAAAAGCTGTTCTACATTTGACACTTCAATTTTCAGGATGTTTTTTTCCAGAAATCAACTTAAAATATTACAGCTTTCAACCATAACCCAGTGCTTTGCTGTCACTGTATTATTGAGTCATGAGATAAACTCTACTTCCATTTCTTCATGGTTTTATTATCCTATCTTTTAAATTTACAACCAGAGCGAGGGAAGGGAAATACTTCTTGAATAAGCAAAAGCCGAAACCATGTAAAGATAGTTACACTTTTGGGGGATCAATGATTTTGGGTTTTGTTGTGTGTCCCCCTGCCATCATTCCTGAAGGAAACTGATTTGTCTGGATAGATACAATGGCATTGAATCTTCAGAGGCATTTTACTGCACTTGCTCTTTTTTCCTGCTTTGCATAACAAATTACGATTTTGTTCTTTACAGATTATCCAAAGAACTTCTGCTGGATCCACAGCAAACCTTGGTCTTCAAAGTGTGGCATAAAGCAGGTAAAGTTTGCAGTGCGGTATTGAGAGGAGTGTCTTTTCTGCATCCCTTTCCTTGGGTGACTTGTATTTAATACAAGTAAAGTAAATTCTATTAAGTAAATTGGAGAGTAGAATTGTAAAGTCATTTTTTACCTTGCACTAGAAGAATGCTAGAGATAAATACCCACTGATTTCCTGCCCCTCATCATCCTTCTTTTCCCCATTAGTCATCTAGCAAGGTTTGGTTCTGTTTTTAATTTGACAGTATTTTAGCAGCAGGATTTTCCCAGTGAAGGAAGTTCTTTACTGTGTCTTTCATATGCTGTTTGTTACCTCTGCAGTTGGTTGAAGTGTGGCCAGCCAGTTGTAATCAAATACTTTTATAGTGGCATGGATATATTTTAACAATTACTCCTGTATCCACTCTCAGCACTCACTGGGGGAGTTGAAGGCCTTGTTGGGTTTCAAACCTAACAACAGAAAAGCTTTTTGTAAGCTTTTTTTTTTACTGAACCTGCAGTTTATTGTTAAATGATGAAAGATGCTGCTAATAGTTCAAACTGGTGTTTGCTTGGTTTTCTTGATAGCCCAGATCCTCCAATATTTAATTGGTACCAAGCAAGCACAAAAATCTGTGTGTTTGTTGTTGGGAAGACAGCCCTACTTCTTCGATGCAAACTGCTAGGATATGATCTTTAAAATACTGGGGTGTTTCCTTTCTTTTTACATATTAAAGTTCAGCTGACTGATTTCTAGCTTCAAAAATAAACTTCCTGTGTAACTCAGCCTTTCTCTGTATTATACAGAGTACAGAGTACCATGTGTACTCATTGATTCTCCTGCCAATCCCTCTCCCTGCCCTGGTCTTCCATTTTCTCTGCAGGGACATTTTTAGCTGAATGTAACTGCTAAGGTAATCCAAATAATATCCTCTTCTTGGATAGGATTGTTTGTTCTGTACTTCAGATAAATTTGCAGGACAAAAAAGACAAAACGTTCACAAAAAATGCAACAGTGTAATGACAAATCAGCATTTTTGAAAGTTTTGGCGAAGTGAAAAGGGAAGAAATCTGAGTTTCTGAAGTGAGAATGCAATTCTGCAGGTGGAATGCATTTGCTGAGGTCCTCAGATTGGCCTCCAGGTTCAAGTCTCCAATTGTCTTTTATTTCTAGCCCATTTTCAAGCTGAGTATTTTTCCCTTTATTCAACTCTTGTTTAACGAGTTCTTCTGATTAAGTATTGCATAGTGTACGTAACCCTCATGTCCTTTCTTACACCTGCAGCAAGGCCCTTATTCTACTGTGAATTATTACCAATGCAGGTGTTCAGGTTATCAACAGCTACAATAGGGACAGGTATTTTGGCAAATCCGTAGGGAGGAAGCTGGTTTAATTGCTGGAAATAGTTTTTCCTGCTTCTCAATCAGGCACCATAGGTCTCTTAGTTTGAAGCATGTTAACAACCAAAATCTAAGTGTCGTTTCTGTTGTCCTAAACTCTGTTTTCCTTTTCCTCTACTTTTTTTGTTTCACTGTTTATTTGCTTTTTACGTCATGAGAGCTGTCAGCTTTTAAACCATTTTTTCAGTTTATAAGATGTCTTTCCTGTGAATTCTAGACATATTTCCAGGACTGTATAGCTGACTGATTTTTAGCATTCCTGAAAATGTTTCGTTTACATGCAGTTTAAATTAATATGTGCTTTATATTCTTTTTCCCCAGAGACTGAGCGAGTGATAGGATTTGCATCAGTGGACCTTTCTCCTCTTCTTTCCGGCTTCCAGCTCGTGTGCGGGTGGTACAATATTACGGACTTCAGTGGACAGTGCCGAGGGCAGATCAAAGTAGCTGTTTCCCCTCTTCAAAACATAAATAACCTCAAAGAAGAAAGGCAGGCAAGGATCCGGACCCAACCAGCGAGTTCTTCAGTACGTACTTCAGTTTCCTTCCCTGTGCATATTTGATTAGATTCCTAATAATCAACACTAACTGGGGGTTTCTGAAGTAATGAGCAAGCATAGCAAATTCACAGTACTGTAATGGATCAGTCTGTGTAAATGTACCAGAAACACTTAATTCCTTATTTAAAAATTCTGCTGCATGTTTCCCTGGTAGCTGCAGGCCAAGACTAGTTACAGCTCTCATTCAAACCTAGATCATGATCATCTCCAGTGGCTTCTATCACTTTGTTGTTGCTTCATGGGCATTGGGGTTTTTTTGTTGTTAGGAGAAAGAATATTCTTTGGTTTTGGATGTCTGGGAGCCTGGCATTGTTCTGTTTGCTGCTTTGGGTGACAGCCGATGCCCAAAAACTTACTGTAAATTCAGTCTTTCGTTGGCTAGGAAATTTCTCATTTGGCAGAGATCTATTTGCCATTGCAAGATATGCCATTTCTTGTGTGTGTTTTATTCTCTAGACTTTCCAGTTACACTGGGGTGTGATGTACACATGTAATGGAGCCCCTATACCCTACTTTTCATCAGTTTATTCTTTGGTAGTGTGGGGGGAATAAACAAATGTTTCTGAAATAAGAGTGTTGTTAAATGATACTTCGGATCAGTGCTGGAAAATCCTTTGAAAATTTAAATCTATTTAGAAAACTTAAGTTTTTGTTTGCCAGCTCAGCAAGATACTACTTTAATTTCTCTATTTTCTTGCTGTGAAAGGTTCATGTGTGGTGTTCCTCCTCATTCTAGGTGAAGCCCAGCTTTCCAACATTTCCCAGTAATGCTACAAGCTTTACCAAGCAGTTGTTTAATATCTTACCAAAGGAAGTCAGTGTTCCTACTCGAGAGCGGTAAGTCAGCTGGCTATTGGTCATTTTGATCATTTTCAGGGCTCAGAAATCTATCTATCTGAAGGCTTTTGATTCTGCTGAAAAAATAACAAGCCCTGTCAAAGGTCTTTCCCTGTTTTTGGACTTAAAGATTATACCAAATTCCCTTTACCAGTGAGAGAGTGGCCCAGGAGATAGAAATCCTGAGGCAGGTACCTTTCTACAAAACCCAGATGTTCTTTTTCTTCTCACTGATGTTTCCTGATTTGTTTCATTTACACCCTTCCACATTAGAATTTACACTATGCCACTGCTAAAACTGGCAGATACCTCTTCCAGGCCTTTATAAGAATATGGGTTGTATTTGTATTTATTTTTAATAAGAATAATAAGCGTAAGTTAGAATAGAGTATTACTGACATATCCCCTTTATTTTGCTGTAACTCCTGTCCATGGCCGGTGAATGACAGCTGGTGAAATGCTGTAATATTACACATTCCAGTACTAGGACTGTCAGGTATCCTGCAGCAATTCCTGCTTTCTGTCCCTTAAAACAAGCACCAATGTTTATATATTTAACTAGCAACAGGTGAGAGAGTATTTTAGTCCATGGTTTGTTTATTTAGCATACATAGGAGACGATACTTTTCCTGTATGTGTCTCTGAAGTTTAGAGGGACCATGGGCCACCATTATTAGGTCTGAATAGCTGGCTTGGCAGCTCCCAGCGGACATTGCAAATTCCCTGTCAGCCACACTATTAACCAGTGCAGAGAGGGTAGCTGCAGTTTACTTTATTTTAGTGTAAATCTGAAACAGTAAACGCCGTTCTTGATGACATTTGAAAGAGCCAGTTTCATCCATCGGTGGCTCTTTAATGCATTTAAAGATGTTGGATATTCTTAGTTGGCAGACTTTTCACAATGAGAGATTTCAAACTGTTTTCTGTTGTTAAACATAGGCCTGTTTCTAGCAGAATTAGTCCCCCTGGAACACACACGCCTCGTCATGAAGAGCATATGCAGAACGTGCGCAGATTTCACGAATCCCTTCAGCAAGCAGAGGGGAACGCACACCAGGCGGCAAAGATGGACTCATTATCGCTATCATCACGTGCTGCTCTTCTAACTGCTCTCAGGTAAAGCGGAGCTATAGCCAACAAGGTAATTCAAAGCCTCAGGTTTGCAAAGCAGGGCTTGAAACGGAAGAATTCTTGCATCCAATTTTAAAGGAAATGAAAATGAAAATATACCATAACTGATTAAGAGGTATCAGTGGGATGTCAATGTAATTTACAGCAGGATGAGATGAGACTGGAAAAGCAGGGACTAGCGGGGCAACCCTGCATTAGGACTGAGGCTCTAGCAATGCTGTGAAGGGAAACAGCAACAACAGTGTTTCCAAATCTGGACTGAATGCTTTGCTTTATCCATCTTTGTACATCTATAATGCAACACACACTATTAAGCCAATAGTCCTCTGAGTTGGTTTTCACAGATGCAAGAACAAGCCTGTAAGCATTTTCATGGTGCATGGAGCAGGATGTCCTTTCTCAACAGGATGCCTTTCTCCTTACTAGAAGCACTTTTCTTTTGACTAGATTCTCAATTTAAATCAGGTACAAATTTTAGGAGACGAATATTTATTATCTGTAGAAATATAGGGCTGAAAGAGACTGGATGGAAAGAGTCATTCCATCCCTTCCCCTGCTACCACAAGCAATATATCATAAAATCCTTAGATCTTAAGCAGGTAGAAATCCTCAGATTTTTATCAAGCTCTGTCATAAAGTCAATTCATATTCTTGACTTTATGACTTCTATTGGAAGGTCATCTCAAATCCAACTCCTTTGATTAAGTAAGTTTAAAACTAGCTCTTTTTTTAACTTCCAACCTAAGTTTCATACCTAATTCGGCATTTGTTCTTGAGTGTTATCCTCTTGCTTAGTCAGAGCACCCTCAACACTTACCTAATGATCTATTTTTCAATAATAACCCTTAATCTTGTATTTGCATATTTACATGCTGTTGACTAGAATGATACAAATACAACCAGTCTGCCACAGGCTTTTTTTCTCTTACCAAATTCCTTACCACTGCTTACAGAAAAAACTTGAGTGAGCTGGATGAGGTTCAAAGATACTTCAGTCAGAAGCTGACCAGGTCATTTCCTGACTTCAGTTACGGTAACACATCCAAACCAAGTCATGAGGAGCGGGAGAGTGATCATCGGGGCTTGATGAGCAGAGAAGTGGATTCCAATGGAGGCCATTTTTTGGAAAAATCTAGTCAGTTGGTGTCTCAGGTCAGCAGCCTAATCAATGGTAAGTTGTCACTTGGTTTGGAATTTTCTGTCAGAAGTTGCCTTAAAGTATCTTCAAATTTCTTACGTAATCAGGACCAGTTCCTGGTGTTGGTAATCGGTATGTGTTGGTCCGTTGGGAGAATGCTTCAGGGAGACTTTCAAACCCCTGTCAGTAATGACAGTGTTGAACTGAAACATTCAGAAGGAGGATTAGGTGGGAGTTAAGGCACTCTCAAGATAGCGTAAATTCTACTTAAATTCCACTGTCTGTTCAGTAGAAAAAGGGAGTTCTTGCAGAAAAACAATCCACAGAATGGTACTGAGCTGAGTCTGTGGTTCTTTGCTAACAAGAATTGGCATATCTCTGTTTTCAGGTGAAATTTATGCCCTATGATGAATAGCTAAAATAAGGCTCTTTTAGGATGGGTAAGACAAAGCTCTTAGTAAGCAGCTTCTTTTCTGTTTATCGCATTCAATACATTTCCTCTTTTAGAGGCATCAGTGCAATTAACTTTCCCTGTCGTTAGTCCTGTTGGACACAGAATGACATCCTTAATAAAGATGGAGTATGACACAACAGGGAAGGAAACCATATCTCTTTGTACACCATGCTTTCAGATGTATGTTTTTTCACTCTGCCTGGCATTTCTAACAGCTCTTCATCTCAGCACTAGCCTGCTCGCTGATTGCAGTTAATTTAGTGTTAGCTTAATGGTTCATACCACTCTGATCTTATACCAGAGAGGTGCTGTAAGCAGCAAAATGACTAGGAAATCAAATCCATGCGGGTGATTTTAAAATAATTTATCAGAGTTGAGAATAAACAGTGGCTCAGAGCGCTGCCAGTTGAAAAGTTATTCTGTGCTCCTTCTGCCTGTGGCTACCTACAGGGAAGCAGCGCTTCCAAGAGATGGAGTTGAAGGGCACATTTCTATTATGCCAGAATTTGCCTTTCTTGTATCACCACCTTGATCTCATTTTTTTTCTTTTTCTTCTCCAAGGTTTTACTCTTTTTGTTCCCCTTCTCATCCTTATTAATTGCTTTTACTGCTTCTTTACAATCTGTCTCAAACTCTTCCTTCTCCTTTTCCAGATGTCCTCCACCATTACCTTATAGCAAGACTTTTCCTCTTGCCTCGGAGTAGCAGTAGTTTGCCATTTAACTTAATACTGGTGAACTAATTTCTCAAAGAATGCAAGAAATTAATAATATCTGCTAACTAGGAACCAAAAATAGGTGATTGTGGCTCTTTAAAGAATTTGTAAAATCCCCAGAAATTTTCAGGATTGCGTACATTTTATTAATGTTTAGGCTTCTAATCCAATCACCTTTTTTCAGAGGCTGTGTTAGGAGCACAGTCTTTGTTTTCAGACTTCACAGTTTTACCACCACAACTGAGCAATAGTACTGAGTGAATTTCTGTTTTACAAATATTTAATGAACAATTGTCTGTCATTTGATTCAAGTTGCTAAATTGAACTGGAAACTGGAGCATCAGTAGCAACTGTGTCTACTGGGCCCCTACATAAAACTGGGAAAGCTATGAGAGGAAAAGGTGGTTAGATTATCCATCATTCCTCTCTAGATTATTCCTCTCTCCTTCCCATGTGGTCTGAACTGTCCAAACTGTTTTTAGCCACTTCAAGCAATAGGTATTTTTTCCATTTGGTTTAGGTGTACTCTGTATATCAGAGTATTTTTACTGTCCAGTTTTTTTTCTTTACATTGATGTAGGTATTTCTAGTTATTTCCCAGTAATTTAATTCTGAACATTTCCTTTTTTCCTTAGCATTTCTGTCCTTCTCCTAGCCTCGTCAATGGTAAAGAGAGCAGAATGTGATCACATCAGCAGTGTTTGACAAAGCTGTGCATGTTTAACTCCTAACCATTCTTGCATATATGATTTTCTACAAAAAGCCCAAATAAATCAGATAAAAGGTGAATTGTTGTTCTGTGCATTTACTGATGCTGTTTTCTATTAATCAGACTTACAGACTATAACTAAAAATAGTAAAGAATCTTCTAATGTGCATCAAGACAACAGCAGAAAGCTGGGTGCTGCACATGTACCCAACCAGAAGGATGAAGAAGCCAGGACTGAAGTATGTCAAGGCCAACTTGAGTTGGACTCGCCCAGCGTTTGCAGTGATACAGAGCAGCCACACTCATTTGGGAGATCTGTGTTTGAGAGACACATGTTGCACGAATTTCTAGAGCAAGCTGTCCCTGAAGATGAGCATCCTTTACCAATAGACTACATCCAGGAAGGTGAAGGTGCTTTTGCCATCCAGCCACACAGTGAAGAAGAATATGAAGAAGACATTATAGAACCACGAACTCTTAATGAAATAACAACCATAACGGACAAAACCAGTCCCTGGTCCAGTGTGCTATCTGAAGTGGAGCAGGGTGCTGACCAGCAGCCTGTAGACTTGGGGCCTGAAGATCAGCACTCTGTGGATATAGACTGTTTGCAAAGAGGAAACAGCAGACGGAGTGGCACCTTCTCCAGCATACTACAAGGTGACAACCAAAGCATGCTCACCGCCCTAAGCCCATGTGTTAGCCTCCACGCAGACAAGGGCGTAACAAAAGACTTTCAAAGCTTGAATAGTGGCACAGAAACAATGGAGAAGGAGCTGTTTCAGCCTGCTCATTTGTCAGAAGTGCATCAAACAGCCAATGGCCCTGTAGAAAATAGAAATTGTGACTGGGATAGAGCATTTAACACTAAACCAACAGAGCAAAATGTAGAGTTTCATGCAGCCTCCAAAGAACTACTGGAATTTCCAGGAGAAGTTAGTTTGATCAATCCAAAAACCACAGAAAGAGAGGAGGAGGAAAACGGTGAGATTGTAAGTAAAGATCGTCAAGACAAGGAAGAAAGTGGTTCCGATGAGCTCTGCGTTAGGAGTGTATCAGCCCAAGCAGGCTCGGAAGGAAGTAGTGAAAGCTTTTCTGATGACAGTAGTGAAGACCCACTGGGAGAGTCAGAAAAGTCTGTCAAACCGACAACTGTTTTGTATCCTTCTTTTCTCTTTTCTTAAGCACACATTGCATTCAAGGAGTGTGTCCTATTTCTTAGTTAGAATCTCACTGGCTTCAGGAAAGAGAAATTTCCTGTGTGGAGCTCTTTCCTGGGAAATGACTCTAGAATTGGTGACCTGGGAAGGTGTTGGAAGACCCTGTAAGGCAAGTTTGTGCCCCATGCTTTGTGGGGGCCAGGTGAGAGAACCAAGTGTTCAGAACGATAGAATATTGATTGAAATGAATGAGACTCACCATCTGGGACCCATTAACAGCTGTTACAGTGAGGCTTATTCCACATCTGCAGTTCCTGTGGAGCTCTGTGCAACTACACGCTGCTGAAGGTTGTTCCTTAACAGCTCTGCCCAGATCTGATCCTGTTGTTGTTCCCAACTTCTTCCTTCCACCCCAGCAGATGGAAGCCTCCATGAGGCTGCTCAGCATTTCTTCTCATCCTTCCACAGCTCTGAAAGTAAGTACGGGACATCCTTTCCTTTATTGTCCTAGCTTAACAGAGTCCCTTCGTTAAAGAGTATTTCTCCCTGGCTTTGCCTGTCAGCACTCAGGTTAGAGGTGATGGCTTCCAAATCGAGTCAAGAAGAATCTTTCTGATACCTCTTCTCTGTGACAATACTTTTCAGCATTCATGGCTGCATCATCTGTGATACTTACGCATTTATGTTAACTGGTTTGTCTATATATTCAGTGAATGTTGCTCTTCTCCATGGGGGTCAGTGGAAGTGGCAGGTGCTCACTCCACACTTCTTTGTGCTTTAATGTGAGGTAAGGTGCATAATTTCGAGAATGCAAGCTGTAAATTGTAATTATGACTCCAATTTATATCTTTTAGATAGACAGATAGATATCTTTTAGAGTTTGCAGCAGAGAGCTTCTCCTTGAGAGATATCAAGTAACCATTCTTCGATGGAGGGTGTAGTAGAATAGTTTGAGTGGTCGTTACTCATACAGGAAAACTGTTGATTACTTTTGCTGTTTCTTAGGTGTTTTTATGTGCATAAACATTATTTACTGCAAAAGGTTAGAGATAATTTTATTTCCAAAAAGGTTGTGGCTCAGTTGTTTTGAGGTCTAAATATTATTCTTTTCCAGCCACAAATTTGCTATGGATGTTGATGTGGATCCGGGTGCTGCAGCAGCTGGGCTGTTTGTTTACCACTCCCGGAAAAGATAATGCATTGGTTCCCCTCCTTATGACCTATGAAACAAATGCTCTAAGGAACATTTATGTAATCGGAAACAGCTTGCTTGCTTAAACAGAACAGAAACAGGCAGGATCTAATAGCTGTGAAGTAATGGAAACTACTTTAAACTAATAAACATGTTTACAGCTCAGGTAAAATACCTGACTTTTTGCTGGTTTGTGTTGTAAAAATGATTTTTTTTCTGATTGACATGATACT
>NW_009207444.1:33477-35679 GCF_000690835.1 Fulmarus glacialis
TTCCTGATGGAAGTAGAGACCTCTATCAGAGAAGTCTTGGGCATAGTATGCTTCAAGGATCCTAAGATATATCTTGATTATAACACCTAGACGGCAGTGTATGTTAGCGCTTGTTAAGCATACTTTTCATGCTGTGTCTAAATACTTTGGATGAAATCAAAAGCAGAATCTCAGATGTGCTTCTCCTTTGGAATCTCCTTCAAATTCTTCTTGTTCCATTCTGTCCATTGTTGATACTCCCTTCCACTCTGTCTCGATTTCATGCCCCCTCTTCTCAGTTTTGCTTTCTCTGCAGAATTAGCTCCAGTTCTTCCTGTGGAAGCACCATGTCTTTCTGTGCACCTGCAAATCATCACTCAAACCTACAGTTTAACATTAATATCAGCTTTACTTGAATTCCCTCTCTCTGCAGTGCTAAGCTTAGTGGCTATAAACACACTCCTGAAAGTGATTAATAATTAGGGAGCATATTAGCAAGGCACTATTTGGATATAGCTGACCTTAAACCAGCTTAATTCCAGGATTAGCTACAGCTGATCCTTCACAGTAGCACTTTGAGGCGTCTGTTGAAACAGGGCTCAGTTGTGCCTTATGTTGTGCACCCAGCGTCAGACAGCCTGTATGAAGAACAAGAAGTTCTTCGCTTATGCCGATGGTAAAATGTAGTTCAGGAAAACTGCTTTCTCATAGTTTTCTTCTTAATTAGCCTTAAGAACATCAGTTTCTAAATCTGGGTTTGTTTGGTTTCTGTACAGTTCAGCAAACACCGAGCATGACAGCAAGGCTGAAATCCGAGCTGTTCTCGCCTGAAGATCAGCAGTCCCCTCTCGCTCACGTGGCAGCTGGCAAACCTCTCGCCTGGCCTCCCTAGTGTTCCTGCCACCTCTCCCTGTCTGGTCTGACTCCCTGCTTTCCCTGTCTTCCTATGCAAAATGATGAAGAAATGGTGAGAAGGTGAAGCGGGCAGTCATGTGAAAGGAGCTGGCAGCATTTTGAGACAAGAGAGTCATCTCAGCTCATGCTGTGAGGACATGGGCATCTGAGAAGGTGCTGCAGTAGCTCAGGCCTCAGCCTGGATGCTGTGGTCACCTTCCAGGGACCTAAGTTTTGCAGAGCCTCATGAAATCTAAAATTTTTTGACCTTTTTTCTCCATTACATCAGACTCAGGCTTCCAGTTCTTGAGGTCCTTCCCAGCTCTCCTCTTCCACGCTGGTCACCTGCTGTCCTGTCTGATCCCGCAGTCCTGGTTCAAGTTCTGCCACTTTTCAAGTTCAGCGAGCAGCTTTGCACTTTTCTCCTCTCGGTCCTTTTCCAGGCAGTTCCTGATACAACTTAGGGAAAATTATCCAAGTTCATGGCTAAACTTAACAGCATCCAACACTGTATCATATTTAATGTAAAGCTACAACTAATTTTTAAATGAGTCAGAGCCATTGTGTAGGTGACCCAGAGTACTATCCAAATCTTATTTCTGACTGTTGCCCCTGGCCTCCCTTCTCCTCCCTCTTTGCCTTCACTCCGTTCATATGTTCCATGTTATTTTATATACTGTTGCTGATTTTTCAGGGCAAAAATTTAATCTCTCTAGATGTGTTGTTTCACACAGAGGGCACTGCAACGTTGATTCTGGTTAGGGTTTGGGGCAGTCGTCTGCTAGAGTAAAAACATTCAAACATGATTCCAATTAGATGCTGGCTGGGAAACCCATATTAAGGCTTGCTGCCTTTCGGAGTTAGCCCAGTCCACTGGTAATGAAGCTGGGTTTTTGGGGTCAGAAGGAAGTATTTAAAAAATTGGAGAGTTAATAAACTTTTCATTAAAATATCTTTATTTTTTTTTCCCCTCACCTCTATGAATATTCCAAAAGGATAAGAAACTTGTGTGGAAACCAGTTTTACTCAGAATAATTAATATTTGTATACATATAGATTTACCTTCAGTGTAAATTAGAAATAACACTTTTATAGTGTTATTTCAGACTTAGTACAGATTCAGTACAGACTTAAGCAGATTCAGAATAACAGGCTTTTACCTGTTCTAAAAATGCGATGGTTAGCAATGGTCCAAACATCCTTTCTTGGTTGTAATGTTTCTTCTTCATCTGCTCCCATTTCAGTCGCAGCCACTAAAGCCCTTCTTTTTCCTTACTCACCTTACCCAGAGGACAGAGTTAAGGCTTTTACTTACTAAATTTGTCCTTC
>NW_009207444.1:35730-42401 GCF_000690835.1 Fulmarus glacialis
ACGATCAGAAAAAGAAGAAAAGGCAGCTGTATTCTTCACATCCGTTTCGGAGTTGCTGGCTGTGGTCCGTGACTTGATATAAACCTTTTCCTGTCCAGAAAGCAGAAGTAGGTGCAAGGTTGCTCCAGGGGTAGGTTGTAGCCTATTAACACGGATCTGTTTTCACTCCTTCATCACTGCACAAACAAAACTAGCCGACAAACTTGCTGCACCATGGGGCTGAAACATTCTCCGCCTCGGTTACCAGAATTCTTTGACCTTGAAATAAGCCATCCCCCCACACCTATAAAATGCTAATAAATCTGTTTGCTGTATCCCTGGCACACAGCAATTATATAATCCTCAGCTGGTTTAAGTGTCCTGCTGTGTCGCTGCCATTTCTATAAAAAGAAAAGTGAAGCATGATCTTCTGTGCGTAAGTCCTCTTCCCTCTTGCATCTTTCTGATTAAAAGTGTGTGTTTCATGGCTGAGCATCAGATACTCGGAGCCTGCGTTGGCTTAGAGACAGAGAGGGAGAAACCCAGGACAAGCGCTGCTTGTGCTCAGGTCATCATAGTCTGAACTGGCAAAGCCTGTTTCGGAGGCAAGGAATGGTGTAAACATGACATTTCAGATGTGTGCTCTCAAAACTCTGCAGAGGGTTAAAACTCTGACTGTTTGAAACTGCCCATTTGATGTATCAAAGGAGCATCTTAAAAATGCAGCATTGAGGCTAGAATGTCTTGCTAAATGTTGTATGTGCAAGGAATTTGTATATTTCAAAGAAAAATGGTTTTATACAGAGCTAAGTATAGAAGTGTAGCTCTTTCCTGTAGCCATATCCCAAAACTGGCAGTGAAGGTAAGCCCGCAAAAGTAATTTCATAAGGCTTCTGATCATCTGTGTGAGCTGGGAATGTTAGCTGTGCTTTTAAACTTCTCTCATTTTGGTTCACACCTCTGCATGTAGAATAGCAGCAAGAAGAGCTGCTAAACCTTTCCTACAGCTGGAAGTTCATTTTTAGGAAGGTCCTTGGAATAGATACATGCATCTTAACACCTCTGCATTGCTGCGAATGGACACAGCGGTATGAAAATGGGAGGAGGAGTATTTTAGCCACTTGTACCTGAAACAGCATGCAAGTGGTATGTTTTCCAAGCGCACCTCGTTTACTGACAGTCAGGAGGGTACAAACTGCTGTCTGTCTCCTCAGTGTCATCTAATAGCAGCAGACACCTGCTCTTCTGTCGTATTTTCACTTCTAGAGTACAGTGCTCTTTCAGGGTATGTTATTATACTGACAGCAAAATGTGAGTGAGGGGCAGCATTTTCTGCAGCAGCCTCTCTGGCTGACCAGACCAGATCAGGAACAACTCAGTTTGTTGGCAGGAGAAGTTGTGAACTCTAAGAACAAAGGAGAAAATCTCATTTAATTTCTCCTTCAGAATCAAATTTAAAATGTCTTATAAACAGGTTAAGATTATTTTGCAGCTATTTTGGGTCACTGGGTTAGTGCGATCCAAAAAAAAGTCCTTTCATTTCTGCAGAAATACTCAGCTGTGCTGTCTCTGGTGGGTCTGGGTTTCTCAAGGCAATTTTGTTCTCTTTTCCTTTGTCTTACCCCACATGGTATGTTACCTTCTTGTCTGACTTGCAGGACTTGCAGCTGCTCCCACTGAAATTCATTAGAAATGTCCTGTTGGGTCAGTGAAAGCCATCTGCGTTTACTCCTTACATTCAAATTGTGAGTTGCTGTCTCTCAGTTCCTAGCTGTGCACGAAGACGTGTATAGCACAAGTACCCGTGAGAGGTAGGAAGTGCAGTTTCATGACCCTTTGAAATAGGGTTGATTGGATGATTTGGGGATTTAATAGAGAGCCGTTGCTACAGTGTAAACCTGCTTTTGTTTTAATATTGCAGTTAGTTCCTGCAAGCTTTTCACATGCACGTAGCTGTACAGACAATCTTTTTTAGGTATTTTAGTGGTGTAGCTTCTTCCAGGGTAGAACAGTGCGCTCATCACAGCTTGCTGGAAGGAAAGGAGAGCTTCTGAAGTACAGTGCCAGTGCAGAGAAGTGGCACAGGGTTGTCTAGCTGCAGTTTGGCCAGTGTATTGGATTTAAGAGCCAGAATTTCTATTACAGACCTTCCTGGGCCGAGGTAGGCCGACCGATAGGGCGGTCCATACAATGCTTTGCAAATACATAAAACTGGTGTTCAGAAGCGAACGCTGCCTGATGCACTAAAACCAGAAGCCTTTCGCCAGTCTGCTGAGCTTTCACTTTGAACATTTTTCTCTATGAACTACTTAAAAATGCTGTACAGAGATCAGGGACCAGCACCGAGCCAGCATGAGCTGGTTACTGTCCGTCTCCAGCCAATATTAATGTTTCAGCTGTTTCATAGACAGTTGGCACAGAAAACAGCATGGGAAGAATAAGCTACAGACCCGGTCTTCTCTGGACGACCTTGAGCAGAATACACTGTGAAAGCGAGGTGGTTTGGCCAGCAAGCATCTCTCTCTGCTGGTTTTCAAGCTTCTGATGTTGCCAGGTCTGCGTTTAATGTCTCTCAGCTTCTTACATTTTGGTTTAGGAAAAATCATCCTAGAGCAGCATTAAGGAGAAAGGGGAAAAAAAAAAAAAGCAAGGACTCTTGTAAATACAAATGTATGTTTTTTCAGTACGATAAAAATGGGCAGTGTATTTAAAGTATTATAAGCCAAAGCTATTTTCCTGGATACAGTTTGAAGTCTTTTACAGAAGTCTTTCCACATAATTTACACAATTAAATACAAAACTGGGTATTTACGCTATAGGAATTTATAGTTAGCTTGTCGTAAGCCTTTTCTGCACTATTGGACGTGAAACCACACAAGCTGTTCCTACCCTTGTCATCCTTTTTATTAACCAGCCAGCCAGCGACCAAAACCATCACCTTTGTGAGCATTGATCCCGTCTGTCTCCCGAATCCGGCTATGCCGGAGCAGGCTGGGTCAGCCTATCTGAAAATCATCCTTTAGGAAGTCTTGGCCTGTGGTTACAGCCTCTCCTGGTCTTGTCTGTTTGAATAAATTGTAGCTGATGTTAAATTAGCTTAAAATTAGCCTCTTGTGCTTTGCCCTGGCTCTAGCAAACACAAGTATGCCCAGAATATACAGATCAGGGTGTGTTTTTTACCTACAGGATGTTTTCCCATAAGGATCTTCACCAGCGATGCTGTCACAAGCTTAATATTCAATGTGCTCGTCATCTGAGCCTGTAAAGCGCAGGTAACCAAACAAGAAATGAATAAATTTATTTATTCGTAAAAAAGCCATTTTCCTCCCCAAACGCTGTGCGGGGAGTGCACAGGAACAGGATCCTGGCGCTGTTTCTCTTGGGAGGGAGCTGATCACCTTAGGAGACCTTTCCATTGCAACTGAGCCCAGCTGGGGCGGAGAAGCAGCCCAGCGATGTAGGCGAAAGGCCGGACTGGCGTATTGGCTTTCCAAATCAAACCCCGCTCTCCAGGAGACTTTCCTGGCCCCGCAGCTCATGAGTGGCGTGTCCTAAAACAGCACTGCTTGTTTCAGCCTCTAAAGGCAGCTGAAGCTGGATCTTTCCTCTCCCGGTGCTTCACAGGCATGACCTGGCTTTAAACTAATTGGGGAGAAATGCGAGTTTCTTTGTACACTGAAAATATTCGTCTTTAGTGGTACTGACATCTGGGAGAAAGCCTGACTGCTGGGAGGATGCAGGCAAACCAAGGATGATGTTAAAATGCTTGAAACGGTGGTTTTTCATCTCGTGGGCTGCTGCTTAGGGGTTCCTGCAGGTAACTGAGACTGGCCAGTCTAATCTGTCAGCAGGCTTGGATTTGTTATGTAGGGGCAGTGCCTCTCCCTTGCAAGGTGGTTTGTATTTTAGTGTTCTGCAAATTAAAAATAAAATAATATAAATAAATAATATAAAATAAAAATTCAGAGAGTCAGAGCCTGGTGAATACACTGGTGTAATTCTTTTGGCTTCATAGAAGGTGACTTTGGCTGAGGGTAGGCATTCACAAGTTCACAGTTCGCTTGCCAGAGCAAAACTCTGTGGTTTGGACTTTCTAATTTTGGCCTTCAGCTTTAGCATTCTGTAGCACTGAGAAGGAATAGCATTGCAGTATCTAATATAGTGCGGAGCAGGGAAATATTTCACCATCGTGGGCTTTTTTTTTTTCCAAACAGTTGGAAGAAACAGGTTTTTTTTCCAAACAGTTGCCTGTCACTGAGTGGAACAAGAGAAAAACCCTTCCGAGGAGAACTGGTGAGCAACAGAAAACACATCATGAGGGGTTGTTGGTTTTTTTCTGTGTATCCAACTTCTCGCATGCTGCACGACGCTGCTGCGATCAGAAAACAGGCGCGGGGCAGAGCTGGCAGGGCTCTAACGTCTTGTTCCTTCTCTCCGCAGAGCAGAAGCAGAGCAGTGCCAGGGGGCATCCCGTACCGAAGGCCGAATCGTCCCAGGCCCACGGCTGATCTCTCGGAAGAGGAAACGAAAAGAATCGCCAGGATCTTCTCTACTCAGCTGTCCAAGAAGGAATAGCATTGGCCAGAGGCCCTCTCTGTGGCTGCTTCCCGAGCTGCGGCCTGACACATCGGCAAACGCCAGGTCTTCCAGGGAAAAGGAGATGGAAGCTGTAGGTTTCAGGCTCTGATTTTTAATTTGCCTAATTGGTATCCCATTAGAGGGACTTAAAGCCTTGAGGTCAACCAAGGGAAGCTGAGAGACCATGTGTCTTGCAAGGGCAGGTCCCGATGAGACTCACCGCTTTGGGTAACCGATGAGCTGTTACTTGGTCTCCAGATACTCCATTTTTGGTATTTTTCATGTGAAATTTCTCTAATTAACCTTTTGCTTTTGAGAGTAAACACAAAGCATCCCATTTTGAGACAGCTCCTTTTTCTTCAACCAAAGGATAGAGAACATCAGACGTTTGCCATCCCACTGGCAAGCAGAGAACTGTTGCCTCTCTGCCGGTGGGTGCTGTGGGTGGGGAGGGAAGATGAGCTCCCTCCCCGGTGGCCTTTCAAAAGTAGTTGGAGGGAAGCATAATTTGCTGATTCTAGAGAAATGTATGTGCCCAAGGTGCTTGTGTAAATACAGGCCAAGGATACTGTAAAATACTGATGTGTGTACAGAAGGGCTTTACTAGAAATGTGGAACTTCTGTATTCTAAATTATTTTTGTACATTTTTATGTTGGGTACCTTTTGGATAACGGACTTTTTTGCAGACTGAGCTAAGTTATTTTTGTACTGCTCTCCAGTGGTTGTGTTTCAATAAAATTCCCCTGGTTTCTTGTTGTCTGGTGCGAAGTGTGCCGCTGCCAGGTCACGAGCCTGTCGTTAACAGGTGGAGGGGACTCCTTTCCCCAGGAGCCTCCAGTAACGGGCGGGAGAGGACGTCGTAGAAATGCTTCCTGGAAGATGGTGTGGCTGGGGGCACACGTAAAGGTCGCTGCTTTGCAAAGTAATCGAATATCGCTGTGGAACGAGTCCCCCTTCCCTGCCCTCGCCGGGTGAGGGTTGAGAGGTGAACATGCCAAGCCTCCCCGCGTCCCCCTGCGAGAACAGGAGTGGCGCGCGGACATTCTTCTCCCGCTGCTGATCCCGGTGGCATCCCCCAAAAAAACCCAGGCGGGATGCCGGCTGGGTTGGGAACAGGGTGACAGAGGAGGTGACAATGTTGACTCCTGAGTTATATCTCGGGCATGAGATAAACAGGTTCTTCCTTTTGCATTTAGGTCAGCGGTGGAGCATGGTCCAGCCGGCTGGGAAAACCAGAGGGCAGCCAGCCGGAGAGGGGTGTCAGCGCCAGACGAGCTTCTGCCCGGAGCCCGATCGATGCAGCAAAGGTGGCTTCAGAGTGTCAAACCAGCTTGAAATCCCTCTTGCGTGCTCAACACGCAGGGCGAGCTCGCATGCAAGAGCAGAGGCTTTCTGCACATTGACAGGGATGTGCGATCTTTCGCGAGCATGTCCCTTTGGGCTTTGTGGGTGTAGTGCTAAATAGCACAAAGGGTTAAACACACTGAGTTTTAAGAAAATGGAGGAAAAGGGGCATTTCTTGAGCCATCACCCCACCCTTGGCCTCCAACCCTGAGCCCCATCCCTCCCGGCAGTGCCTTCGCCTCGGCTGCCAACCCTGCGCACGGCCACACTCGAAAGGGCATCGTGGTTTTTGTTGTGCGGAGCATGAACACAGGAGGGATTTACCTCCAAGCCGCTCACATCGCCTGGGCCCTCGGGATGCTCCACGTGAGCACGTTACACCATGCGGAGGAAATCCCGCTGGCAGGCTCAGCAGCTGCCCGGGATGAATTACAGCTGCGTGGTCCGTGCCAGGGGCAAAGGGGTCCGACCTGCCCCACGGGGGGAGCGCTCAGTGTTGCGCTGCCTCCAAACTGCTCGCTTTTAAAACCTTGGGCAAGCGTTTTCTGCATCTCGTCCTTCCCAAGCGCATTTGGGTTAAAAACCCCATCCCTGTGGTGCCAGTGGCCACCAAACAGGCAGGACCACATTGTCGGGTGCTGCTGCCCCACAGCTTTGCTCCGATGGGTGCTGGTGGTCTGGGCAGGACCCCCCCCACCCATGCCTAAGCCCTGTGGGGGAGCAGAGGGCTGAAACGCAGCCACCCCGTCATGGGTGCTGGGTGGCCCCA